>NC_090371.1:225515240-225520240 GCF_036365525.1 Heterodontus francisci
TGAGAGAGAGATGAATGTGCGGGACAGAGAGAGAGAGAGAGAGAGTTGAGATGTGCCGGGACAGAGAGAGAGGAGAGATGAGTGAATGTGCGGGACAGAGAGGAGAGAGAGAAGGAGAGTGAATGTTGCGGGACAAAGAGAGAGAAGAGAGAGAGTGAATGTGCGGGACAGAGAGAGAGCGAGAGAGAGAGTCGAATGTGGGCGGGACAGAGAGAGAGAGATGAGTGAGTGCTGTGCGGACCGAGGATAGAGAGAGAGAGTGAATGTGCGGGACAGAGAGAGAGAGAGAGAGAGAGAGTGAATGTGCGGGACAGAGGAGAGAGAGATGAGAGAGAGTGAATGTGCGGGACAGAGCAGAGAGAGAGAGAGAGAGTGAATGTGCGGGACAGAGAGAGAGAGAGAGAGAGAGTGAATGTGCGGGACAGAGAGAGAGAGAGAGGAGTGAATGTGCGGGACAGAGAGAGAGAGAGAGAGAGTGAATGTGCGGGACAGAGAGAGAGAGAGAGAGAGAGTGAATGTGCGGGACAGAGAGAGAGAGAGAGAGAGAGTGAATGTGCGGGACAGAGAGAGAGAGAGAGTGAATGTGCGGGACAGAGAGAGAGAGAGAGAGTGAATGTGCGGGACAGAGAGAGAGAGAGAGAGAGAGAGTGAATGTGCGGGACAGAGAGAGAGAGGAGAGAGAGAGAGTGAATGTGCGGGACAGAGAGAGAGAGAGAGAGAGTGAATGTGCGGGACAGAGAGAGAGAGAGAGAGAGGAGAGAGTGAATGTGCGGGACAGAGAGAGAGAGAGAGAGAGTGAATGTGCGGGACAGAGAGAAGAGAGAGAGAGAGTGATGTGCGGGACAGAGAGAGAGAGAGAGAGAGTGATGTGCGGGACAGAGAGAGAGAGAGAGAGAGTGAATGTGCGGGACAGAGAGAGAGAGAGAGAGAGAGTGAATGTGCGGGACAGAGAGAGAGAGAGAGAGAGTGAATGTGCGGGACAGAGAGAGAGAGAGAGAGAGTGAATGTGCGGGACAGAGAGAGAGAGAGAGAGAGTGAGTGTGTGCGGGACGAGAGGAGAGAGAGAGAGAGTGAGTGATGTGCGGGACGAGGAGAGAGAGAGAGAGTGAATGTGCGGGACGAGAGAGAGAGAGAGAGAGTGAATGTGCGGGACGAGAGAGAGAGAGAGAGTGAATGTGCGGGGACAGAGAGAGAGAGAGAGAGTGAATGTGCGGGACAGAGAGAGAGAGAGAGTGAATGTGCGGGACAGAGAGAGAGAGAGAGAGTGAATGTGCGGGACAGAGAGAGAGAGAGAGAGAGTGAATGTGCGGGACAGAGAGAGAGAGAGAGAGTGAATGTGCGGGACAGAGAGAGAGAGAGAGAGTGAATGTGCGGGACAGAGAGAGAGAGAGTGAATGTGCGGGACAGAGAGAGAGAGAGAGTGAATGTGCGGGACAGGAGGAGAGAGAGAGAGAGTGAATGTGCGGGACAGGAGAGAGAGAGAGTGAATGTGCGGGACAGGAGAGAGAGAGAGAGTGATGTGCGGGACAGAGAGAGAGAGAGATGGGGACAGAGAGAGAGAGTGAATGTGCGGGAGAGAGAGAGAGAGAGAGTGAATGTGCGGGACAGAGAGAGAGAGAGTGAATGTGCGGGACAGAGAGAGAGAGAGAGTGAATGTGCGGGACGAGAGAGAGAGAGAGAGAGTGAATGTGCGGGACAGAGAGAGAGAGAGAGAGTGAATGTGCGGGACAGAGAGAGAGAGAGAGAGAGAGTGAATGTGCGGGACAGAGAGAGAGAGAGAGAGAGTGAATGTGCGGGACAGAGAGAGAGAGAGAGTGAATGTGCGGGACAGAGAGAGAGAGAGAGTGAATGTGCGGGGACAGAGAGAGAGAGAGAGTGAATGTGCGGGACAGAGAGAGAGAGAGAGAGAGTGAATGTGCGGGACAGAGAGAGAGAGAGAGTGAATGTGCGGGCAGAGAGAGAGAGAGAGTGAATGTGCGGGACAGAGAGAGAGAGAGAGAGTGAATGTGCGGGAGAGAGAGAGAGAGAGAGTGAATGTGCGGGAGAGAGAGAGAGAGAGAGTGAATGTGCGGGACAGAGAGAGAGAGAGAGAGAGTGAATGTGCGGGACAGAGAGAGAGAGAGAGAGAGTGAATGTGCGGGACAGAGAGAGAGAGAGAGAGTGAATGTGCGGGACAGAGAGAGAGAGAGAGAGTGAATGTGCGGGACAGAGAGAGAGAGAGAGAGAGTGAATGTGCGGGACAGAGAGAGAGAGAGAGAGTGAATGTGCGGGACAGAGAGAGAGAGAGTGAATGTGCGGACAGAGAGAGAGAGAGAGTGAATGTGCGGGACAGAGAGAGAGAGAGAGTGAATGTGCGGGACAGAGAGAGAGAGAGAGTGAATGTGCGGGACAGAGAGAGAGAGAGTGAATGTGCGGGACAGAGAGAGAGAGTGAATGTGCGGGACAGAGAGAGAGAGAGAGAATGTGCGGGACAGAGAGGAGAGAGAGAGAGTGAATGTGCGGGACAGAGAGAGAGAGAGAGAGAGTGAATGTGCGGGACAGAGAGAGAGAGAGAGAGAGAGAGTGAATGTGCGGGACAGAGAGAGAGGAGAGAGAGAGTGAATGTGCGGGACAGAGAGAGAGAGAGAGAGAGTGAATGTGCGGGACAGAGAGAGAGAGAGGAGAGAGAGAGTGAATGTGCGGGACAGAGAGAGAGAGAGAGAGTGAATGTGCGGGACAGAGAGAGAGAGAGAGAGAGAGAGTGAATGTGCGGGACAGAGAGAGAGAGAGTGAATGTGCGGGACAGAGAGAGAGAGAGTGAATGTGCGGGACAGAGAGAGAGAGAGTGAATGTGCGGGACAGAGAGAGAGAGAGAGTGAATGTGCGGGACAGAGAGAGAGAGAGAGTGAATGTGCGGGACAGAGAGAGAGAGAGAGAGAGTGAATGTGCGGGACAGAGAGAGAGAGAGAGTGAATGTGCGGGACAGAGAGAGAGAGAGAGAGAGAGTGAATGTGCGGGACAGAGAGAGAGAGAGTGAATGTGCGGGACAGAGAGAGAGAGAGAGAGAGAGTGAATGTGCGGGACAGAGAGAGAGAGAGTGAATGTGCGGGACAGAGAGAGAGAGAGAGAGTGAATGTGCGGGACAGAGAGAGAGAGAGAGTGAATGTGCGGGACAGAGGAGAGAGAGAGAGAGAGAGAGTGAATGTGCGGGACAGAGAGAGAGAGAGTGAATGTGCGGGACAGAGAGAGAGAGAGAGAGAGGGAATGTGCGGGACAGAGAGAGAGAGAGTGAATGAGTGCGGGACAGAGAGAGAGAGAGTGAATGTGCGGGACAGAGAGAGAGAGAGAGTGAATGTGCGGGACAGAGAGAGAGAGAGAGTGAATGTGCGGGACAGAGAGAGAGAGAGAGAATGTGCGGGACAGAGAGAGAGAGAGAGAAGTGCGGGACAGAGAGAGAGAGAGTGAATGTGCGGGACAGAGAGAGAGAGAGTGAATGTGCGGGACAGAGAGAGAGAGAGTGAATGTGCGGACAGAGAGAGAGAGAGGATGTGCGGACAGAGAGAGAGAGGAATGTGCGGGACGAGAGAGAGAGAGAGTGAATGTGCGGGACAGAGAGAGAGAGAGTGAATGTGCGGGACAGAGAGAGAGAGAGTGAATGTGCGGGACAGAGAGAGAGAGAGTGAATGTGCGGGACAGAGAGAGAGAGAGTGAATGTGCGGGACAGAGAGAGAGAGAGTGAATGTGCGGGACAGAGAGAGAGAGAGTGAATGTGCGGGACAGAGAGAGAGAGAGGAATGTGCGGGACAGAGAGAGAGAGAGAGAGAGAGTGAATGTGCGGGACAGAGAGAGAGAGAGAGAGAGGAGAGAGAGAGCGAATGTGCGGGACAGAGAGAGAGAGAGAGCGAATGTGCGGGACAGAGAGAGAGAGAGAGAGAGAGAGCGAATGTGCGGGACAGAGAGAGAGAGAGAGAGCGAATGTGCGGGACAGAGAGAGAGAGAGAGAGAGAGAGCGAATGTGCGGGACAGAGAGAGAGAGAGAGAGAGAGCGAATGTGCGGACAGAGAGAGAGAGAGAGAGAGCGAATGTGCGGGACAGAGAGAGAGAGAGAGAGAGAGAGCGAATGTGTGGACAGAGAGAGAGAGAGAGAGAGAGCGAATGTGCGGGACAGAGAGAGAGAGAGAGAGAGAGAGAGCGAATGTGCGGGACAGAGAGAGAGAGAGAGAGCGAATGTGCGGGACAGAGAGAGAGAGAGAGCGAATGTGCGGAGAGAGAGAGAGAGCGAATGTGCGGGACAGAGAGAGAGAGAGAGGAGAGAGCGAATGTGCGGGACAGAGAGAGAGAGAGAGAGAGCGAATGTGCGGGACAGAGAGAGAGAGAGAGAAGAGAGAGAGAGAGAGAGAGAGAGAGAGAGAGAGAGAGAGAGAGCGAATGTGCGGGACAGAGAGAGAGAGAGAGAGAGAGCGAATGTGCGGGACAGAGAGAGAGAGAGAGAGCGAATGTGCGGAGAGAGAGAGAGCGAATGTGCGGGACAGAGAGAGAGAGAGAGAGAGAGAGAGAGAGAGAGAGCGAATGTGCGGGACAGAGAGAGAGAGAGAGAGAGAGAGGCGAATGTGCGGGACAGAGACAGAGAGAGAGAGAGAGAGAGAGAGAATGTGCGGGACTGAGAGAGAGAGAGAGAGAGAGAGAGAGAGAGAGAGAGAGAGAGAGCGAATGTGCGGGACAGAGACAGACAGAGAGAGAGAGAGAGAGCGAATGTGCGGGACAGAGAGAGAGAGAGAGAGAGCGAATGTGCGGGACAGAGAGAGAGAGAGAGAGAGAGAGCGAATGTGCGGGACAGAGAGAGAGAGAGAGAGAGCGAATGTGCGGGACAGAGAGAGAGAGAGAGAGCGAATGTGCGGACAGAGAGAGAGAGAGAGAGCGAATGTGCGGGACAGAGAGAGAGAGAGAGAGCGAATGTGTGGGGACAGACAGAGAGAGAGAGAGAGAGCGAATGTGCGGGACAGACAGAGAGAGAGAGAGAG
>NC_090371.1:225530240-225542740 GCF_036365525.1 Heterodontus francisci
GAGTGAATGTGCGGGACAGAGAGAGAGTGAATGTGCGGGACAGAGAGAGAGTGAATGTGCGGGACAGAGAGAGAGTGAATGTGCGGGACAGAGAGAGAGAGAGAGAGTGAATGTGCGGGACAGAGAGAGAGACAGAGAGAGAGAGAGTGAATGTGCGGGACAGAGAGAGAGAGAGAGAGAGAGAGAGAGTGAATGTGCGGGACAGAGAGAGAGAGAGAGAGAGTGAATGTGCGGGACAGAGAGAGAGAGAGAGTGAATGTGCGGGACAGAGAGAGAGAGAGAGTGATGTGCGGGACAGAGAGAGAGAGAGAGAGAGAGTGAATGTGCGGGACAGAGAGAGAGAGAGAGAGAGAGAGAGTGAATGTGCGGGACAGAGAGAGAGAGAGAGAGAGTGAATGTGCGGGACAGAGAGAGAGAGAGAGAGAGTGAATGTGCGGGACAGAGAGAGAGAGAGAGAGTGAATGTGCGGGACAGAGAGAGAGAGAGAGAGAGAGTGATGTGCGGGACAGAGAGAGAGAGAGAGAGAGAGAGAGCGAGTGTGCGGGACAGAGAGAGAGAGAGAGAGAGCGAAGTGTGCGGGACAGAGAGAGAGAGAGAGAGAGCGAGTGTGCGGGACAGAGAGAGAGAGAGAGAGCGAGTGTGCGGGACAGAGAGAGAGAGAGAGAGAGCGAGTGTGCGGGACAGAGAGAGAGAGAGAGAGCGAGTGTGCGGGACAGAGAGAGAGAGAGAGAGAGAGAGCGAGTGTGCGGGACAGAGAGAGAGAGAGAGAGCGAGTGTGCGGGACAGAGAGAGAGAGAGAGAGCGAGTGTGCGGGACAGAGAGAGAGAGAGAGAGCGAGTGCGGGACAGAGAGAGAGAGAGAGAGCGTGTGTGCGGGACAGACAGAGAGAGAGAGAGTGCGTGTGTGCGGGACAGACAGAGAGAGAGAGAGAGAGAGAGTGCGTGTGTGCGGGACAGACAGAGAGAGTGCGTGTGTGCGGGACAGACAGAGAGAGTGAGTGAGTGCGGGACAGACAGAGAGAGTGAGTGAGTGCGGGACAGACAGAGAGAGTGAGTGAGTGCGGGACAGACAGAGAGAGTGAGTGAGTGCGGGACAGACAGAGAGAGTGAGTGAGTGCGGGACAGACAGAGAGAGTGAGTGAGTGCGGGACAGACAGAGAGAGTGAGTGAGTGCGGGACAGACAGAGAGAGTGAGTGAGTGCGGGACAGACAGAGAGAGTGAGTGAGTGCGGGACAGACAGAGAGAGTGAGTGAGTGCGGGACAGACAGAGAGAGTGAGTGAGTGCGGGACAGACAGAGAGAGTGAGTGAGTGCGGGACAGACAGAGAGAGTGAGTGAGTGCGGGACAGACAGAGAGAGTGAGTGAGTGCGGGACAGACAGAGAGAGTGAGTGAGTGCGGGACAGACAGAGAGAGTGAGTGAGTGCGGGACAGACAGAGAGAGTGAGTGAGTGCGGGACAGACAGAGAGAGTGAGTGAGTGCGGGACAGACAGAGAGAGTGAGTGAGTGCGGGACAGACAGAGAGAGTGAGTGAGTGCGGGACAGACAGAGAGAGTGAGTGAGTGCGGGACAGACAGAGAGAGTGAGTGAGTGCGGGACAGACAGAGAGAGTGAGTGAGTGCGGGACAGACAGAGAGAGTGAGTGAGTGCGGGACAGACAGAGAGAGTGAGTGAGTGCGGGACAGACAGAGAGAGTGAGTGAGTGCGGGACAGACAGAGAGAGTGAGTGAGTGCGGGACAGACAGAGAGAGTGAGTGAGTGCGGGACAGACAGAGAGAGTGAGTGAGTGCGGGACAGACAGAGAGAGTGAGTGAGTGCGGGACAGACAGAGAGAGTGAGTGAGTGCGGGACAGACAGAGAGAGAGAGAGAGTGAGTGAGTGCGGGACAGACAGAGAGAGAGAGAGAGAGAGTGAATGTGCGGGACAGACAGAGAGAGAGAGTGAATGTGCGGGACAGACAGAGAGAGAGAGAGTGAATGTGCGGGACAGACAGAGAGAGAGAGAGTGAATGTGCGGGACAGACAGAGAGAGAGAGAGAGTGAATGTGCGGGACAGACAGAGAGAGAGAGAGAGTGAATGTGCGGGACAGACAGAGAGAGAGAGAGAGTGAATGTGCGGGACAGACAAAGAGAGAGAGAGAGTGAGTGAGTGCGGGACAGACAAAGAGAGCGAGAGAGTGAGTGAGTGCGGGACAGAAGAGAGCGAGAGAGTGAGTGAGTGCGGGACAGAAGAGAGCGAGAGAGTGAGTGAGTGCGGGACAGAAGAGAGCGAGAGAGTGAGTGAGTGCGGGACAGAAGAGAGAGAGAGAGAGAGTGAGTGAGTGCGGGACAGAAGAGAGAGAGAGAGTGAGTGAGTGCGGGACAGAAGAGAGAGAGAGAGTGAGTGAGTGCGGGACAGAAGAGAGAGAGAGAGTGAGTGAGTGCGGGACAGAAGAGAGAGAGACAGTGAGTGAGTGAGTGCGGGACAGAAGAGAGAGAGTGAGTGAGTGCGGGACAGAAGAGAGAGAGAGAGAGAGTGAGTGAGTGCGGGACAGAAGAGAGAGAGAGAGTGAGTGAGTGCGGGACAGGAGAGAGAGAGAGTGAGTGAGTGCGGGACAGAAGAGAGAGAGAGAGAGAGTGAGTGAGTGCGGGACAGAAGAGAGAGAGAGAGAGAGAGTGAGTGAGTGCGGGACAGAGAGAGAGAGAGAGAGAGAGTGAGTGAGTGCGGGACAGAGAGAGAGAGAGAGAGAGAGAGTGTGAGTGTGTGCGGGACAGAGAGAGAGAGAGTGTGAGTGTGTGTGGGACAGAGAGAGTGTGAGTGTGTGCGGGACAGAGAGAGTGTGAGTGTGTGCGGGACAGAGAGAGTGTGAGTGTGTGCGGGACAGACAGAGAGAGAGAGAGAGAGTGAGTGTGTGCGGGACAGACGAGGGAGAGTGAGTGTGTGCGGGACAGGCACAGAGAGTGTGTGCGGGACAGGCACAGAGAGTGTGTGCGGGACAGGCACAGAGAGAGAGAGAGAGAGAGTGTGTGCGGGACAGACAGAGAGAGAGAGAGTGAATGTGCGGGACAGAGAGAGAGAGAGTGAATGTGCGGGACAGAGAGAGAGAGAGAGAGTGAATGTGCGGGACAGAGGGAGAGAGAGAGAGTGAATGTGCGGGACAGAGGGAGAGAGAGAGAGTGAATGTGCGGGACAGAGGGAGAGAGAGAGAGTGAATGTGCGGGACAGAGGGAGAGAGAGAGAGTGAATGTGCGGGACAGAGGGAGAGTGAATGTGCGGGACCGAGAGAGAGTGAATGTGCGGGACCGAGAGAGAGTGAATGTGCGGGACAGAGAGAGAGAGAGAGAGAGTGAATGTGCGGGACAGAGAGAGAGTGAATGTGCGGGACAAAGAGAGAGAGAGAGAGAGAGAGTGAATGTGCGGGACAGAGAGAGAGAGAGAGAGTGAGTGAATGTGCGGGACAGAGAGAGAGAGAGAGAGAGAGAGTGAATGTGTGTGCGGGACAGAGAGAGAGAGAGAGAGAGAGAGTGAATGTGCGGGACAGAGAGAGAGAGAGAGAGAGAGAGAGAGAGTGAATGTGCGGGACAGAGAGAGAGAGAGAGTGAATGTGCGGGACAGAGAGAGAGAGAGAGAGTGAATGTGCGGGACAGAGAGAGAGACAGAGAGAGAGAGAGAGAGAGAGAGTGAATGTGCGGGACAGAGAGAGAGAGAGAGTGAATGTGCGGGACAGAGAGAGAGAGAGAGTGAATGTGCGGGACAGAGAGAGAGAGAGAGTGAATGTGCGGGACAGAGAGAGAGAGAGAGAGAGAGAGAGAGAGAGAGAGTGAATGTGCGGGACAGAGAGAGAGAGAGAGTGAATGTGCGGGACAGAGAGAGAGAGAGAGAGTGAATGTGCGGGACAGAGAGAGAGAGAGAGAGTGAATGTGCGGGACAGAGAGAGAGAGAGAGAGTGAATGTGCGGGACAGAGAGAGAGAGAGAGAGTGAATGTGCGGGACAGACAGAGGGAGAGAGAGTGAATGTGCGGGACAGAGAGAGAGTGAATGTGCGGGACAGAGAGAGAGTGAATGTGCGGGACAGAGAGAGAGTGAATGTGCGGGACAGAGAGAGAGTGAATGTGCGGGACAGACAGAGAGTGAATGTGCGGGACAGAGAGAGAGTGAATGTGCGGGACAGACAGAGAGAGAGAGAGAGAGTGAATGTGCGGGACAGACAGAGAGAGAGAGAGAGAGTGAATGTGCGGGACAGACAGAGAGAGAGAGAGAGAGAGTGAATGTGCGGGACAGACAGAGAGAGAGAGAGAGAGAGTGAATGTGCGGGACAGACAGAGAGAGAGAGAGAGAGAGTGAATGTGCGGGACAGACAGAGAGAGAGAGAGAGAGTGAATGTGCGGGACAGACAGAGAGAGAGAGAGTGAATGTGCGGGACAGTGAGAGAGTGAATGTGCGGGACAGAGAGAGAGAGAGAGAGAGAGAGAGAGAGAGAGAGAGAGTGAATGTGCGGGACAGAGAGAGAGAGAGAGAGTGAATGTGCGGGACAGAGAGAGAGAGAGAGAGTGAATGTGCGGGACAGAGAGAGAGAGAGAGAGTGAATGTGCGGGACAGAGAGAGAGAGAGAGAGTGAATGTGCGGGACAGAGAGAGAGAGAGAGAGTGAATGTGCGGGACAGACAGAGGGAGAGAGAGTGAATGTGCGGGACAGAGAGAGAGTGAATGTGCGGGACAGAGAGAGAGTGAATGTGCGGGACAGAGAGAGAGTGAATGTGCGGGACAGACAGAGAGTGAATGTGCGGGACAGAGAGAGAGTGAATGTGCGGGACAGACAGAGAGAGAGAGAGAGAGAGTGAATGTGCGGGACAGACAGAGAGAGAGAGAGAGAGAGTGAATGTGCGGGACAGACAGAGAGAGAGAGAGAGAGAGTGAATGTGCGGGACAGACAGAGAGAGAGAGAGAGAGAGTGAATGTGCGGGACAGACAGAGAGAGAGAGAGAGAGAGTGAATGTGCGGGACAGACAGAGAGAGAGAGAGAGAGAGTGAATGTGCGGGACAGACAGAGAGAGAGAGAGAGAGTGAATGTGCGGGACAGACAGAGAGAGAGAGAGAGAGTGAATGTGCGGGACAGACAGAGAGAGAGAGAGAGAGTGAATGTGCGGGACAGACAGAGAGAGAGAGAGTGAATGTGCGGGACAGAGAGAGAGAGAGAGAGAGAGAGTGAGTGAATGTGCGGGACAGAGAGAGAGAGAGAGAGAGAGTGAATGTGCGGGACAGAGAGAGAGAGAGAGAGAGAGTGAATGTGCGGGACAGAGAGAGAGAGAGTGAATGTGCGGGACAGAGAGAGAGAGAGAGAGAGAGAGAGAGTGAATGTGCGGGACAGAGAGAGAGAGAGAGAGAGTGAATGTGCGGGACAGAGAGAGAGAGAGAGTGAATGTGCGGGACAGAGAGAGAGAGAGAGAGAGAGAGAGAGAGAGAGAGAGAGTGAATGTGCGGGACAGAGAGAGAGAGAGAGAGTGAATGTGCGGGACAGAGAGAGAGAGAGAGAGTGAATGTGCGGGACAGAGAGAGAGTGAATGTGCGGGACAGAGAGAGAGTGAATGTGCGGGACAGAGAGAGAGTGAATGTGCGGGACAGACAGAGAGTGAATGTGCGGGACAGAGAGAGAGTGAATGTGCGGGACAGACAGAGAGAGAGAGAGAGAGAGTGAATGTGCGGGACAGACAGAGAGAGAGAGAGAGAGTGAATGTGCGGGACAGACAGAGAGAGAGAGAGAGAGTGAATGTGCGGGACAGACAGAGAGAGAGAGAGAGAGTGAATGTGCGGGACAGACAGAGAGAGAGAGAGAGAGAGAGAGTGAATGTGCGGGACAGACAGAGAGAGAGAGAGAGTGAATGTGCGGGACAGACAGAGAGAGAGAGAGAGAGAGTGAATGTGCGGGACAGACAGAGAGAGAGAGAGAGAGTGAATGTGCGGGACAGACAGAGAGAGAGAGAGAGAGTGAATGTGCGGGACAGACAGAGAGAGAGAGAGAGTGAATGTGCGGGACAGACAGAGAGAGAGAGAGAGAGAGAGAATGTGCGGGACAGACAGAGAGAGAGACAGTGAGTGAATGTGCGGGACAGACAGAGAGAGAGAGAGTGAATGTGCGGGACAGACAGAGAGAGAGAGAGTGAATGTGCGGGACAGACAGAGAGAGAGAGAGTGAATGTGCGGGACAGACAGAGAGAGAGAGAGAGTGAATGTGCGGGACAGACAGAGAGAGAGAGAGAGTGAATGTGCGGGACAGAAGAGAGAGTGAGTGAGTGCGGGACAGAAGAGAGAGTGAGTGAGTGCGGGACAGAAGAGAGAGTGAGTGAGTGCGGGACAGAAGAGAGAGTGAGTGAGTGCGGGACAGAAGAGAGAGTGAGTGAGTGCGGGACAGAAGAGAGAGTGAGTGAGTGCGGGACAGAAGAGAGAGTGAGTGAGTGCGGGACAGACAGAGAGAGTGAGTGAGTGCGGGACAGACAGAGAGAGTGAGTGAGTGCGGGACAGACAGAGAGAGAGAGAGAGTGAATGTGCGGGACAGACAGAGAGAGAGAGAGTGAATGTGCGGGACTGACAGAGAGAGAGAGAGAGAGTGAATGTGCGGGACAGACAGACAGAGAGAGAGAGAGAGAGTGAATGTGCGGGACAGACAGAGAGAGAGAGAGAGAGCGTGAATGTGCGGGACAGACAGAGAGTGAGAGAGTGAATGTGCGGGACAGACAGAGAGAGAGAGAGAGTGAATGTGCGGGACAGACAGAGAGAGAGAGAGAGTGAATGTGCGGGACAGACAGAGAGAGAGAGAGAGTGAATGTGCGGGACAGACAGAGAGAGAGAGAGAGTGAATGTGCGGGACAGACAGAGAGAGAGAGAGAGTGAATGTGCGGGACAGACAGAGAGAGAGAGAGTGAGTGAATGTGCGGGACAGACAGAGAGAGAGAGAGTGAATGTGCGGGACAGACAGAGAGAGAGAGAGAGAGAGTGAATGTGCGGGACAGACAGAGAGAGAGAGAGAGACTGAATGTGCGGGACAGACAGAGAGAGAGAGAGAGAGTGAATGTGCGGGACAGACAGAGAGAGAGAGAGAGAGAGAGTGAATGTGCGGGACAGACAGAGAGAGAGAGAGAGAGTGAATGTGCGGGACAGACAGAGAGAGAGAGAGTGAGTGAATGTGCGGGACAGACAGAGAGAGAGAGAGAGAGTGAATGTGCGGGACAGACAGAGAGAGAGAGAGTGAATGTGCGGGACAGACAGAGAGAGAGAGAGTGAATGTGCGGGACAGACAGAGAGAGAGAGAGAGTGAATGTGCGGGACAGACAGAGAGAGAGAGAGAGAGTGAATGTGCGGGACAGACAGAGAGAGAGAGTGAATGTGCGGGACAGACAGAGAGAGAGAGAGAGAGAGTGAATGTGCGGGACAGACAGAGAGAGAGAGAGAGAGAGAGAGTGAATGTGCGGGACAGACAGAGAGAGAGAGAGAGAGAGTGAATGTGCGGGACAGACAGAGAGAGAGAGAGAGAGAGAGTGAATGTGCGGGACAGACAGAGAGAGAGAGAGAGAGAGAGTGAATGTGCGGGACAGACAGAGAGAGAGAGAGAGAGAGAGTGAATGTGCGGGACAGACAGAGAGAGAGAGAGAGAGAGTGAATGTGCGGGACAGACAGAGAGAGAGAGAGTGAGTGAATGTGCGGGACAGACAGAGAGAGAGAGAGTGAATCTGTCTGTCCCGCACATTCACTCTCTCTCTCTCTGTCTGTCCCGCACAGAGAGAGAGAGTGAATGTGCGGGACAGACAGAGAGAGAGAGAGAGTGAATGTGCGGGACAGACAGAGAGAGAGAGAGAGTGAATGTGCGGGACAGACAGAGAGAGAGAGTGAATGTGCGGGACAGACAGAGGGAGAGAGAGAGAGAGTGAATGTGCGGGACAGACAGAGAGAGAGAGAGAGAGAGAGTGAATGTGCGGGACAGACAGAGAGAGAGAGAGAGAGAGAGTGAATGTGCGGGACAGACAGAGAGAGAGAGAGTGAATATGCGGGACAGACAGAGAGAGAGAGAGAGAGAGTGAATGTGCGGGACAGACAGAGAGAGAGAGAGAGTGAATGTGCGGGACAGACAGAGAGAGAGAGAGAGTGAATGTGCGGGACAGAGAGAGAGAGAGAGAGAGAGAGTGAATGTGCGGGACACAGAGAGAGAGAGAGAGAGAGAGTGAATGTGCGGGACAGACAGAGAGAGAGAGAGAGAGTGAATGTGCGGGACAGACAGAGAGACAGAGAGAGAGAGTGAATGTGCGGTACAGACAGAGAGAGAGAGAGAATGTGCGGGACAGACAGAGAGAGAGAGAGAGAGAGAGTGAATGTGCGGTACAGACAGAGAGAGAGAGAGAATGTGCGGGACAGACAGAGACAGAGACAGAGAGAGAGAGAGAGAGTGAATGTGCGGTACAGACAGAGAGAGAGAGTGAATGTGCGGTACAGACAGAGAGAGAGAGAGAATGTGCGGGACAGACAGAGAGAGAGAGAGAGTGAATGTGCGGTACAGACAGAGAGAGAGAGTGAATGTGCGGGACAGACAGAGACAGAGAGAGAGAGAGAGAGAGAGAGAGTGCGTGTGTGCGGGACAGACAGAGACAGAGAGAGAGAGAGAGAGAGAGAGAGAGTGCGTGTGTGCGGGACAGACAGAGACAGAGACAGACAGAGAGAGAAAGAGAGAGAGAGAGAGTACGTGTGTGCGGGACAGACAGAGAGAGAGAGAGTGAATGTGCGGGACAGAAGAGAGAGTGAGTGAGTGCGGGACAGAAGAGAGAGTGAGTGAGTGCGGGACAGAAGAGAGAGTGAGTGAGTGCGGGACAGAAGAGAGAGTGAGTGAGTGCGGGACAGACAGAGAGAGTGAGTGAGTGCGGGACAGACAGAGAGAGTGAGTGAGTGCGGGACAGACAGAGAGAGTGAGTGAGTGCGGGACAGACAGAGAGAGAGAGAGAGAGTGAATGTGCGGGACAGACAGAGAGAGAGAGAGAGTGAATGTGCGGGACAGACAGAGAGAGAGAGAGAGTGAATGTGCGGGACAGACAGAGAGAGAGAGAGAGTGAATGTGCGGGACAGACAGAGAGAGAGAGAGAGTGAATGTGCGGGACAGACAGAGAGAGAGAGAGAGTGAATGTGCGGGACAGAGAGAGAGAGAGAGAGAGTGAATGTGCGGGACAGAGAGAGAGAGAGAGAGAGTGAATGTGCGGGACAGAAGAGAGAGAGTGAGTGAGTGCGGGACAGAAGAGAGAGAGTGAGTGAGTGCGGGACAGAAGAGAGAGAGTGAGTGAGTGCGGGACAGAAGAGAGCGAGAGAGTGAGTGAGTGCGGGACAGAAGAGAGAGAGTGAGTGAGTGCGGGACAGAAGAGAGCGAGAGAGTGAGTGAGTGCGGGACAGAAGAGAGCGAGAGAGTGAGTGAGTGCGGGACAGAAGAGAGCGAGAGAGTGAGTGAGTGCGGGACAGAAGAGAGAGAGAGTGAGTGAGTGCGGGACAGAAGAGAGAGAGAGTGAGTGAGTGCGGGACAGAAGAGAGAGAGAGTGAGTGAGTGCGGGACAGAAGAGAGAGAGAGAGTGAGTGAGTGCGGGACAGAAGAGAGAGAGAGAGTGAGTGAGTGCGGGACAGAAGAGAGAGAGAGTGAGTGAGTGCGGGACAGAAGAGAGAGAGAGTGAGTGAGTGCGGGACAGAAGAGAGAGAGTGAGTGAGTGAGTGCGGGACAGAAGAGAGAGAGAGAGTGAGTGAGTGCGGGACAGAAGAGAGAGAGAGAGTGAGTGAGTGCGGGACAGAAGAGAGAGAGAGAGTGAGTGAGTGCGGGACAGAAGAGAGAGAGAGAGTGAGTGAGTGCGGGACAGAAGAGAGAGAGAGAGAGTGAGTGAGTGCGGGACAGAAGAGAGAGAGAGAGAGTGAGTGAGTGCGGGACAGAAGAGAGAGAGAGAGAGTGAGTGAGTGCGGGACAGAAGAGAGAGAGAGAGAGTGAGTGAGTGCGGGACAGAAGAGAGAGAGAGTGAGTGAGTGCGGGACAGAGAGAGAGAGAGTGTGTGCGGGACAGAGAGAGAGAGAGAGAGAGTGTGAGTGTGTGCGGGACAGAGAGAGAGAGAGTGTGAGTGTGTGCGGGACAGAGAGAGAGAGAGAGTGTGAGTGTGTGCGGGACAGAGAGAGTGTGAGTGTGTGCGGGACAGAGAGAGTGTGAGTGTGTGCGGGACAGACAGAGAGAGAGAGAGAGAGAGAGTGTGTGCGGGACAGACGAGGGAGAGTGAGTGTGTGCGGGACAGACGAGGGAGAGTGAGTGTGTGCGGGACAGGCACAGAGAGTGTGTGCGGGACAGGCACAGAGAGTGTGTGCGGGACAGGCACAGAGAGTGTGTGCGGGACAGGCACAGAGAGTGTGTGCGGGACAGGCACAGAGAGTGTGTGCGGGACAGGCACAGAGAGTGTGTGCGGGACAGGCACAGAGAGTGTGTGCGGGACAGGCACAGAGAGTGTGTGCGGGACAGGCACAGAGAGAGAGAGAGTGAGTGTGCGGGACAGGCACAGAGAGAGAGAGAGTGAATGTGCGGGACAGGCACAGAGAGAGAGAGAGTGAATGTGCGGGACAGGCACAGAGAGAGAGAGAGTGAATGTGCGGGACAGGCACAGAGAGAGAGAGAGTGAATGTGCGGGACAGGCACAGAGAGAGAGAGAGTGAATGTGCGGGACAGGCACAGAGAGAGAGAGAGTGAATGTGCGGGACAGAGGGAGAGAGAGAGAGTGAATGTGCGGGACAGACGGACAGAGAGAGTGAATGTGCGGGACAGAGAGAGAGAGAGAGAGTGAATGTGCGGGACAGAGAGAGAGAGAGAGAGTGAATGTGCGGGACAGAGAGAGAGAGAGAGAGAGAGAGAGTGAATGTGCGGGACAGAGAGAGAGAGAGAGAGAGAGTGAATGTGCGGGACAGAGAGAGAGAGAGTGAATGTGCGGGACAGAGAGAGAGAGAGAGAGAGAGTGAATGTGCGGGACAGAGACAGAGACAGAGAGAGAGAGAGAGAGAGAGAGTGAATGTGCGGGACAGAGACAGAGAGAGAGAGAGAGAGAGAGAGAGTGAATGTGCGAGAGAGAGAGAGAGAGAGAGAGAGAGAGAGAGAGAGAGAGAGAGTGAATGTGCGGGACAGAGAGAGAGAGAGAGAGAGAGAGAGAGAATGTGCGGGACAGAGAGAGAGAGAGAGAGAGAGTGAATGTGCGGGACAGAGAGAGAGAGAGAGAGAGAGTGAATGTGCGGGACAGAGAGAGAGAGAGAGAGTGAATGTGCGGGACAGAGAGAGAGAGAGAGAGAGAGTGAATGTGCGGGACAGAGAGAGAGAGAGAGAGAGAGTGAATGTGCGGGACAGAGAGAGAGAGAGAGAGAGAGAGAGTGAATGTGCGGGACAGAGAGAGAGAGAGAGAGAGAGAGTGAATGTGCGGGACAGAGAGAGAGAGAGAGAGAGAGAGTGAATGTGCGGGACAGAGAGAGAGAGAGAGAGAGAGAGTGAATGTGCGGGACAGAGAGAGAGAGAGAGAGAGAGAGTGAATGTGCGGGACAGAGAGAGAGAGAGAGAGAGTGAATGTGCGGGACAGAGAGAGAGAGAGAGAGAGTGAATGTGCGGGACAGAGAGAGAGAGAGAGAGAGTGAATGTGCGGGACAGAGAGAGAGAGAGAGAGAGAGTGAATGTGCGGGACAGAGAGAGAGAGAGAGAGAGAGTGAATGTGCGGGACAGACAGAGGGAGAGAGAGTGAATGTGCGGGACAGACAGAGAGAGAGAGAGAGAGAGTGAATGTGCGGGACAGACAGAGAGAGACAGAGAGAGAGTGAATGTGCGGGACAGAGAGAGAGAGAGAGAGAGAGTGAATGTGCGGGACAGACAGAGAGAGAGAGAGAGAGTGAATGTGCGGGACAGAGAGAGAGAGAGAGAGAGAGAGTGAATGTGCGGGACAGAGAGAGAGAGAGAGAGAGAGTGAATGTGCGGGACAGAGAGAGAGAGAGAGAGAGAGTGAATGTGCGGGACAGAGAGAGAGAGAGAGAGAGAGAGAGTGAATGTGCGGGACAGAGAGAGAGAGAGAGAGAGAGAGAGTGAATGTGCGGGACAGAGAGAGAGAGAGAGAGAGTGAATGTGCGGGACAGAGAGAGAGAGAGAGAGAGTGAATGTGCGGGACAGAGAGAGAGAGAGAGAGAGAGAGAGTGAATGTGCGGGACAGAGAGAGAGAGAGAGAGAGAGTGAATGTGCGGGACAGACAGAGAGAGAGAGAGAGAGTGAATGTGCGGGACAGACAGAGGGAGAGAGAGTGAATGTGCGGGACAGACAGAGAGAGAGAGAGAGAGAGAGAGTGAATGTGCGGGACAGAGAGAGAGAGAGAGAGAGTGAATGTGCGGGACAGAGAGAGAGAGAGAGAGAGAGAGAGTGAATGTGCGGGACAGACAGAGGGAGAGAGAGTGAATGTGCGGGACAGACAGAGAGAGAGAGAGAGAGAGTGAATGTGCGGGACAGACA
>NC_090371.1:225547740-225636027 GCF_036365525.1 Heterodontus francisci
GTGAGTGTGTGCGGGACAGAGAGAGGGTGAGTGTGTGCGGGACAGAGAGAGGGTGAGTGTGTGCGGGACAGAGAGAGGGTGAGTGTGTGCGGGACAGAGAGAGGGTGAGTGTGTGCGGGACAGAGAGAGGGTGAGTGTGTGCGGGACAGAGAGAGGGTGAGTGTGTGCGGGACAGAGAGAGGGTGAGTGTGTGCGGGACAGAGAGAGGGTGAGTGTGTGCGGGACAGAGAGAGGGTGAGTGTGTGCGGGACAGAGAGAGGGTGAGTGTGTGCGGGACAGAGAGAGGGTGAGTGTGTGCGGGACAGAGAGAGGGTGAGTGTGTGCGGGACAGAGAGAGGGTGAGTGTGTGCGGGACAGAGAGAGGGTGAGTGTGTGCGGGACAGAGAGAGGGTGAGTGTGTGCGGGACAGAGAGAGGGTGAGTGTGTGCGGGACAGAGAGAGGGTGAGTGTGTGCGGGACAGAGAGAGGGTGAGTGTGTGCGGGACAGAGAGAGGGTGAGTGTGTGCGGGACAGAGAGAGGGTGAGTGTGTGCGGGACAGAGAGAGGGTGAGTGTGTGCGGGACAGAGAGAGGGTGAGTGTGTGCGGGACAGAGAGAGGGTGAGTGTGTGCGGGACAGAGAGAGGGTGAGTGTGTGCGGGACAGAGAGAGGGTGAGTGTGTGCGGGACAGAGAGAGGGTGAGTGTGTGCGGGACAGAGAGAGGGTGAGTGTGTGCGGGACAGAGAGAGGGTGAGTGTGTGCGGGACAGACAGACAGAGAGAGGGTGAGTGTGTGCGGGACAGACAGACAGAGAGAGAGAGAGTGTGTGCGGGACAGACAGACAGAGAGAGAGAGAGTGTGTGCGGGACAGGCACAGAGAGTGTGTGCGGGACAGGCACAGAGAGAGAGAGAGAGAGAGAGTGTGTGCGGGACAGACAGAGAGAGAGAGAGAGAGAGTGTGTGCGGGACAGACAGAGAGAGAGAGAGAGAGAGAGAGAGAGAGTGTGTGCGGGACAGACAGAGAGAGAGAGAGAGAGAGTGTGTGCGGGACAGACAGAGAGAGAGAGAGAGAGAGTGTGTGCGGGACAGACAGAGAGAGAGAGTGAGTGTGTGCGGGACAGACAGAGAGAGAGTGAGTGTGTGCGGGACAGAGAGAGAGAGAGAGAGAGAGAGAGAGAGAGAGAGTGTGTGCGGGACAGACAGAGAGAGAGAGAGAGAGAGTGTGTGCGGGACAGACAGAGAGAGAGTGAGTGTGTGCGGGAGAGAGAGTGTGCGGGACAGGCACAGAGAGAGAGAGAGAGGGTGCGGGACAGAGAGACAGAGAAAGTGGGGGGCGACACAGAGAGTGAGAGGAAGTGAGGTGGAGGGGTTAGAGGGAGGTTGGGGGGTGCAGAGAGAGAGAGGGGGAGGCGGGGGACAGAGAGAGGGAGGGGGAGGGACAGACAGTGTGGGGGGGGTAAGAGGGAGAGAGGTGGGGAATGAGAGGGGGGACAGAAAGAGGTGGCGGCGGCAGAGAGGTGGGGCATTGAAAATGGGGCGGAACAGGGAGGGGGAGCAGGGGAAACAGGGAATAGAGAGAAAGTTTGGGACAGAGAGCAAAGATGATACAGAGGGGGGTAAACAACACCGAGAGGTTGACTAATAATACAAGCAACAAATTGCCAGGTTTCTCACTAAATCAGTGTCCAACATAGTGACAAAAAATAAGTCAATAAATTAATATTCTGATTTAAGTCTTCACAAAAATGCACATTTGTTGTTGTTTTGATTTATAGCAAGATAAATTTTTCATACCTTTATCTTTCCGAAATTGTCTCATTGGCACCCTATGTACGACAAAAATTATAATGTGACCCCATTCAGTCCGCAAACGTGACTCCAAGCTTACGGTCGCACTTGTCATTTTAATTCTCCACCTCGCTCCCACTCTGACCTTTCTATCCTCGGCCTCCTGCAGTGTTCCAATGAAGCTCAATGCAAGCTCAAGCAACAGCATCTTTTCTTTCGATTAGGCCCTTTACAGCCTTCTGGACTCAGCAATGAGTTCAGCAATTTTTGATTTTCTGTTCTGGTCGTAGCTTTTCTCTCGTTTTTCTCTTTTTTTGCTTTCGGATGGCAGATGTTCATAATACTACCATTCACACCTCCTCTAGACTCATCTCTTGTTTCTTTCACAAAAGCAAAATACTGTGGATACTGGAAATCTGAAATAAAAACAGAAAATGCTGTAAATACTCAGCCGGTCTGGCAGCATCTGTTCAGGTTGATGTCCTTTCATCAGAACTTCTGTTTCTTTACTCGTCCCATTGCCATTTTCTTTGACCTTGCACCATGGAACCTCTCCTGCCCTCTACCTTATCACAGACATTCCCTTTTATTCTTTCTCCCCTCCCCCATTTTCACAGTGGCGCAGTGGTTAGCACCGCAGCCTCACAGCTCCAGCGACCCGGGTTCAATTCTGGGTACTGCCTGTGTGGAGTTTGCAAGTTCTCCCTGTGTCTGCGTGGGTTTTCTCCGGGTGCTCCGGTTTCCTCCCACAGCCAAAAGACTTGCAGGTTGGTAGGTAAATTGGCTGTTATAAATTGCCCCTAGTATAGGTAGGTGGTAGGGAAATATAGGGACAGTTGGGATGTAGTAGGAGTGTAGGATTAGTATAAATGGGTGGTTGATGGTCGGCACAGACTCGGTGGGCCGAAGGGCCTGTTTCAGTGCTGTATCTCTAAACTAAACTAAACTAAACTTATAACATTTCTAACTTTTCCCAATTCTGATGAAAGGTCTTTGACCTGAAATGTTAAATGTGTTTCTCCGCAGATGCTGGCAGACCTGCTGAGTATTTCCAGCATTTTCAGTTTTTATTTGATTTCCTGCAACCACAGTATTTTGCTTCTGGAAATATCTAATGATGTGATGAAAGTATACTTTCATTTGCCAAATATTCCTAATTGAGTATTAACCTTAACCAGTACAACATCGTGCTTTCTTAGGCTGTTTACTAAAGGTGTGTTTAATGTTTGGTAGCTATGTTTGATAGAAAACTGTGGAGAGATTACAGAAGGAGATGACTGGGGTCTCGCTCCTGCAGATGGATCAGGGGATGCATACCCAGACTTTCCAGAAGATATTGATGGAGATATGAATGATGTAAGTTATGGTTTCTCTGCCCTCTTCAGTTTTTTTGCTCGGGAAGCTGTATGACAAACTCTTTTTTTCTTCCAATGTTTTCCTTTCCTCTCGTAAAGGCACACTGGAGGTTCTGTTCAATGGTTCTTGGCACACCCCAATATCTTCTATAAGTGGCTATTTTTCATGTGCAAGTCTAGATTGACGTAGCTGAAAGTTAATTTGACTGGAGTAGGGAGAAGTATCAAACTCACGGCTCATCTTGTTCACAAACAAATCCTGCGGGGGTCCCTAGATGACGATTTTGAATGGGAGGTTTATCTTCCCTCCTTAGCCAAGGGGCATTGAGGCCAATTAACTGTCCTCACTGATGCTTATTGAGGCATCAGGAGAATTTACACCCGTTTATTTGTTACTGTTTCATCCACAGATTTTTTATATAAGACAAAAGAGAAATCCGTTTCACTGATCTCCTTATAAAGTGGTGTAGTGGCGGACAGCTTGGTGAGTTGAATGGTTGGTGGTTTTAAACAAGGAAGTGGTGGCCTATATGCTGAGCCTGCATATGTTAAATAATAAAAAAGTTAAATCACAGAGCTGCTTGCCCTCACATGTCATCTTGATAAAGGAAAGGGGGATAATCTTGTCTTCCCACTTCAATTGTGTTCTTATTGGGCCCAACCAGAGTATGGCATTGAGTCAAGTTGAGGAGAGGGTGCCCTGTGTTGGCCTCTAGTTTTTTTTTTTATTGACTGGCACAACCAAGCTTTTCAAATTGTAGGGTTTGGATCATTACCAAAATCACCACTTGATTGCAGGAACAAGCAGAGTAAAATTCTACATTACTACTGTGGAATTATTCCAGTATTACTATGTGGCTGTGCTCCATGTAGTGAAACAACTTGAAAAGTTTATTCACTATAGCTCACATTATTTTGTACAGGTACAGTATATTGAGTGATGGAACCAAATTGACAAGTAATGAGGTTTATTGTACAATAATTGCAGACTGGTGTACAAAATAGTTGTGTATTTGTTTGAAGTTCTAAGAGTACAGTATTCAGCTTAAGAACTGGTACAGGACATCTATATTTCTTTTTTGGGACGGAGCAGAATAGGGTTGAATGATCCACTGTTTGCACAATCGGGAAACATTTGAAAATCCAAGTTTTTTTTTCATCTCCAGTTTTTAAGACGTATTTTAAAAAGTGCTTCAGTGTTAGTAGTTGGACAATCACCTTGCCTTGCTTGGTTGGCGTCTTGAGAGCACCATTCCTACCAGCTGCAACATGGTAAATGTTATGGCTGCATTCTAGGTGTTGGGTATTTAGGTGCACAATGGAAAGCTACATATAGTAAATTAATGCGACTTAACTGGGTTGGTTCTCATGCTGTTGAAATTAGGCATGAACCTGCAGGCCACCAGTGGAAAATGTGGTGCAAGATTAAGTAGGCTGAGATCTACAGGAGCCATTTAACTTGGCTGGTAGTACCGTTTTCTATTGAAAATGATTGGTGAAGCCCATATTTCTGACAGCAAGGTCAAGGCAATCCTGGATTGGAAGTAACCCAGCAGTTTATAATTGGTGTAAGGGCTGGGAAGGTAAAAAGATAACTGAACCAGTAATTTGAAATCAAAAGTGAGGTTTCTCCTTTACTTCTGCTGCAACATACACTGATTATCTTGATGTATTTTCGTGAGCAAAGCATTTAAAAAAATATTTCTATTCAAACAGGTTGATACAATTGTACGGATTGCAGAAGACTTAAAAAATCTTGGGAATAACTTCTTTAAATCCCAGAACTGGACAATGGCAGACAAGAAATACACCAAAGCTTTAAGGTAATTACATTGGGCCAGAATTGGATGTTAAAATAATAGCAAGGCTAATAATGTCGCCATTTTTTATGTAAACAGTGCAGCAATATCAGGTGAGAAGCAGATGCATGGTTAAACTCAAATAGCCAAAAGTTGCTAAGTTGTGCCACTCCACCATTAGCTTCATAAAAATGGCATCTCTCCCTTATCTTCCCCATGTTTCCAGAACTTGCTGTATTTGCTCATTAAACGCCACAGAAAATTAAAATTTGTCATTCAAGGCATAATTACACTTTTAACAATGTGATAAGTATCAACTGCCAATCAACCTTTGAAAATAAACTATTACAAGTGTGGAGTCTCATTCCTTCAGGTTTTAAATTTTTATGGGAGATTTTAAAAATTTCACTTTAATGTAATTTTTTTTCTCTCTTAATCCAACCTTTATTTCTCTCCATGTGCCTGATTTGACATTGGATTCATCCACTTTAATTCTCCTTCTCTGTCCTTTCTGTGTTTATTATCTGTCAACCTGCTTTTTTTTAAAATTATGTGGGCGTTGCTTGCAAGACCAGTAATTTGTACTCATCCCTAATTGCCCTTGAAATGGTGAACTGCCTTCTTGAACTTGTGCAGTCCATGTGGTGAAGGTACTCCTATAATGCCAACAGGTAGGGAGTTCCATGATTTTGACTGTGTGACGATGAAGGAACAGTGATACATTTCTAAGTCAGGATGATGTGTTATTTGGAGGGGAGCCTGGAGGTGGTGGTGTTCCCATGCACCAGCTGCTGTTGTCCTTCTAGATGGCAGAGGTTGTGGGTTTGGGAGGAGGTGTCAAAGTAGACTCGGTGAGTTGCAACAGTGCATCTTCTAGATGATGCACGCTGCAGCCACTTTGCGTTGGTGGTGGAGTAAGGGAATGTTTAAGGTGGTGGATGGGATGCCAATCAAACGAACTGTTTTGTCCTAGATGTGGCCTGATTGGTTACAGAGATACCCTGTTGGTTGCCCTTTTCATTAAGATGCCAGATGCCCTGTTTAACTCATGTCATTATCAGCTTGAACTTTCAGCAACTTTGAGCAAATATTTTTGAGCTAAAATTTACAGGGGCAAGTCTATCTAATGACATGTTGTTAGATGCCATGATGCAGCAGAATCAGGACCATGTTTTAAACCTATCACTTGAGTGGCGAAATGTCTCCATTGTGATGAAACCTAGCTCATCTTATTGACGAGAAAATACAAGTGCTTTTTTAGGGAGAAAGGTCTTGTGTTTGAGGTACCACTAATTTAGATTCTCAAATCCAGTGAATTCATTCTCCCTCTCCCTCTCCCTCTCCCTCTCGTTCTCTCCGGCTTTTTAATGTAAATTCAATAGTGTGGCGATTTAAGTGTATAATTTACAAATTAATTTTTTTTTTTTAATTTCCAATGAGCCATACAGACCACAGTGATCTCAAGTTCAGACCTTAGTCATTGTTATTAGTTGAGTCAGTGAGGGTGGCTAGAGTTCACCTCAATATATAATCAGGAAGGGGTTGGTGATCAGCAAGATTCTCATTATTGTTCATTATCCAGTGACGGATGCTTGAAGTTTACATGTGTGCGTGTTGGGGTGTGTACAGGATCAGATTTGTTTGTAATATCCATGCGGCTGAATAGTTTCTTGATACTGGGTTGAGGCTTACATATCGCTATTTTAGCAAGTTATCATGTGGTACGTGTTGAACTCTACCCCCACAGAAGGGATAGGGAGCAAAATGTTGGGGGGGTGGGTGGGTGCAAGACTTAACTTCTGGGAGAGCAGCGGAGAGGAGCGGGCCTGTGGGAAGAACATGGAGCAAGGAGCGGATAAATAGAACCCTAGGATTGCGGCCTAAAACATTTACCTTCCGGGAGAGGAGTGGACTTGCAGGAAGAACGCTAAGCGAGGAGCAGTTAACTAGAGCCCCAGGATCACGGCCTAGAGCACTTACCTTCCGGGTGAGCAGCAGAGAGGAGTCCAGGCGTGCCAGAGTTTTAAAAACAAAGTGAACAGTGACGTCACAGGAAAGCTGCAAGGTGATTGGTTGGTGAGTGAATGCTGTTCGGGAATAATTCTAAATAGCTGGGTTAGTGCGCTACTGTTAGGGTGTGTGTGTAAATAGCTTAATAATAAGGAACAAGTGAGTAGTTGGTATTTTTTTGAGTATAGTTTATTTTAACTAGTGAACTGTATTTAGTTTTAGTAGGATTTATCAGTACTCGTCAGGTTTTATTAATAATTCTAAGCTGTTGTAGTATTGGTAAGTTTTTTTTTTTAGCAGTAGCAAAGGGTCAGCTAATAAAAGTAAAGGAATGGCAGGGGTGCTTCAACCTCGAGAGTGCACCTCCTGTGCTGTGTGGGAGCTCCAGAATGCTTCCTGTATCCTGGCGAACCATTTGTGCAGGAAGTGCTGTCAATTGAAGGAGCTTGAGCTCCAGGTTTTGGAACTTGAGTGGCAGCTGGTGACACTGAGGATGAGAGCTACGTGGATAGCACGTTTATAGATGTGGTCACCCCACAGCTTAAGAGTATGCAGGGAGAGAGGGAATGGGTGACCACCAGGCAGTCAAAAAGAATCAGGCAGGTAGTGCAGGAGACCCCTGAGTGCATCTCACTCTCCAACAGATATTCAGTTCTGAATACTGAGAAAAGTGATGCTTCACCTGGGGAGTGCAGCCAGAGCCAATGACAGCCCCCCATTTTACTTTTATTTTTAGTTATTTTTTCTTTTTCTTTTTTACAATCTTTTTTTTGCATTTATTTCATTTCATCTTAGTTTGTTGAGTTTGCTTACCCACTTTTTTTTCAGGTTTGCACTTGCTGCTGTTCAATATTCAGTGCATTAACACCTAATCTGTACTAATGCTTTGTCTTTCAACACGCCATTAACATATTGTTTGCCTTTGCTCCATGACCTTTTGATCAGCTATGTGGCCTGGTCCAATCTACACCTTCTCCTTTGTTATCTCTTGCCCCACCCCCACCTCACTTGCTTATAACCTGTGACTTTTCTAATATTTGTCAGTTCCGAAGAAGGGTCACTGACCCGAAACGTTAACTCTGCTTCTCTTTTCACAGATGCTGCCAGACCTGCTGAGTGGTTCCAGCATTTCTTGTTTTTATTCCATAGCACCACGGGTGGCTCAGCTGCACCGGGGGCTACAGGGAAGTCTGGAAGAGCCATAGTGATAGGTGATTCAATAGTTAGGGGAATAGACAGATGTTTCTGTGGCCGTAGACATAAATCTAGGATGGTGTGTTGCCTCCCTGATGCAGGGTCAAGGATGTCACTGAGCGGCTGCAGAGCATCCTGAAGGGAGATGGTGAACAACCAGCAGTTGTGGTCCACATCGGAACCAACGACATAGGTAGAAAGATGGATGTGGTCTTGCAGTCAGAATTTAGGGAGCTAGGTAAGAAATTAGCAAGCAAGCCCTCAAAAGTAGTAATCTCCAGATTGCTCCCAGTGCCACGCACAAGTAAGTATAGAAATAGAAGGATAAGACAGATGATTGCGTGACTGGAAGGATGGTGCAGGAGGGAAAGCTTCAGATTGCTGGGACATTGGGACTGGCTCTGGGGGAGATGGGACCTGTACAGGCCGGATGGGTTGCACCTAAACAGAGCCGGGACTGAGTTCCTTGCGGGGCATTTTGCTAGTGCTGTTGAGGAGGGTTTAAACTAGTTTGGCAGGGGGATGGGGACCTGAGGGTAGACTCAGCTGGGACAAATTCAGAAATTAAAATGAAAGGTGGAAAATTAATGGATGAGCCTGGAAGACAGAGGAAACGAGGTTTAGAAAATTAAAAAAAAGAGTTTGGCAGTGCTCAATGGTATCTATATCAATGCAAGGAGTATAGCAAATAAAGCAGATGAGCTGAGGGTGCAGATAGACACGTGGCAGTATGATATCATAGCTATTACAGAGACATGGCTTAAGGAGAGACTGGAATGGCAGCTCAATGTTCCTGGTTACAGGGTTTTCAGATGCGATAGGGAGGGGTAATAAGAAGGGGGAGTGGTAATTTTGGTCAAGGAAACTATTACAGCTGTGAGGAGGGATGATGTTGGAAGGTTCATCAAATGAGGTCATATGGATTGAGCTAAGGAACAAAAAAGGGGTAATCACACTGCTGGGAGTGTACTATAGACCCCCAAACAGTCAGAGGGAGATAGAAGGGCAGATATGCAGGCAAATCTCTGAGAAGTGCAGGAACAATAGGGCAGTAATAGTATGGGATATTAATTACCCCAATATGAACTGGGATAGTTTTAGTGTGAATGTAATTGAGGGAGCATAATTCTTGAGATGCATTCAGGAGAACTTTTTTGCCTAGTATGTAGCAAATCCAACAAGAGTGGGCGCAGTTTTAGACTTAGTTTTAGGAAATGAAGATGGGCAGGTGGAAGGAGTGGCAGTGGGAAAGCATTTTGGTGGTAGTGATGATAATTCAGTCAGTTTTAACATAATTATGGAAAAGAACAGAGATAGAACAGGAGTTAGAATTCTCAGTTGGGTCAAGACCAATTTTACTAAACTGAGGAGTGACTTAGCAAAAGTCGACTGGAAACAGCTACTTGAAGGTAAATCAGTGTCAGAACAGTGGGAGTCATTCAAAGGGGAGATTCAAGGGGATCGGGGTTAAACATGATCCCACAAAGAAAAAGGGTGAGGCGGCCAAATCTAGAGTCCCATGGATGTCAAGGAGCCTACAGCGTAAGATAAGGCAGAAATAGCGAGGAGGATAGCTGTAGGCTGCAGGAAGATATTGATCTGGTCAGATGGGCAGAAAAGTGGCAAATGGAATTCATCTTGGAATAGTGTGAGGTGATACATTTGAGGAGATCAAACAAGGCAAATGAATACACGATTAATGGGAAAATACTGAGATGTGTAGAGGAAGTAAGGGACCTTGGAGCGAATGTCCACAGATCCCTGAAGGTAGCAGGACAGGTCGATTAAGGTGGTTAAGAAGGCATATAGAATTCTTTCCTTTATTAGCCAAGGTATAGAATACAAGAGGGGGGAGGTTATGCTGGAACTGTATAACTCATTGGTTAGGCCACAACTTGAGTACTGTGTGCAGTTCTGGCCGCCCCATTACAGAAAGGATGTAATTGCACTAGAGAGGGTACAGAGGAGATTTACAAGGATCTTGCCAGGACTGGAAAAATGCAGCTATGAGGAAAGATTGGATAGGCTGCGATTCTTTTCCTTGGAACGGAGAAGGCTGAGGGGAGATCTGATTGAAATGTACAAAATTTTGAGGGGCCTGGATAGAGTGAAGGCAGAGGGTCTATTCACCTTAGCAGAGAGGTCAGTGACAAGGGGGTATAGATTGGTAGAAAAATTAGAGGGGAGATGAGGAAAAACTTTTTCACCCGGAGGTGGGTGGTGGTCTGGAACTCACTGCCTGAAAGGGTAGTCGAGGCAGAGACCCTCAACTCATTTAGAAGGAATCTGGATATGCACCTCAAGTGCCTTAAGCTTCAGGGCTACGGACCAAATGCTGCAAGGTGGGATTAGAATGGGTGGATCGTTTTTCGGTCAGCACAGACACGATGGGCCAAGTGGCCCCTTTCTGTGCCTTAAACGTTCTATGATTCTGTAATGGGGGAGAGCACTACAGAAATGGATTAAACAGAGAGAGTGGAGTTGGAGCATTGGAAAAATCATAACCAACTCTTTTCAAATGTTGACATCTCCTTGGGATGTGAAGAATTTTAGTTTGGCAATGTGTGTTTGATTTTGGTAATGCCACCATATCCCTGCCAGGAGCTCCAGTCTTGGATTTCTTTTTGTATCTTGAAAAACTAAGGTTTTAAACTTTTAAAATATTCCCTTTAAGATACGGAGCTACTTTAAGAGATGAAATTGTTGAAGAATCAACAGAGAAGTCGGACTCAGTTAAAAAACTGGAATCTATTGTGTTAAGTTGTAATCTGAATATAGCCGCATGCAAGCTGAAGCTCTCTGACTGGAACGCTGCCATTGAAAGCTGTGATGAGGTTAGTGTTCGATATTTAATTAAAAGTGCAAAACTTTATTTAATACAACCAAGTGGAGTCATTGCTGAAATACTGGGATGTTTGACATTGAAATAGACCAATATAGAATGATTCAAAATAACTTTCAGAACCAGGGTTGTTTTCAGTATACAAATAGGGATTTTCTTTTTACTTTTGATGGATGTAAAAACACATGAATCAATATAAACATTGCTGGAAAAATTTATTATTTTAGAAAGTGCAACTTCGTAGCAAAGTTAACGCTTTGAATCAGTGGAACTCTGATGTCTGTAAATAGTCTAGGAACTTTTAATGGAAGAGTTGTTATTTAGATTTTATTTGATTTATGTGATTGAAGTTCTAAAATGTTACAATCTATACGGTCCAGAAACAGTTTTGTTTTAAATTACTTTGATTTGCTGTGAAGTTAGATGCAGCTTACTTGTGGCCATTTCCTGGGGATTTTTTTGATTTAACATGAAAAGCCATTTACAATAAAATAAAAACCTACAAATGCTAGAAACACACAGAATCTGGGGAACGAAACAGAAAATGCTAGAAATACTCAGCAAGTCCAGCAGAATCTGTGGAAAACCTTCCATCAGAACTGTACAAATTTGCAATGAACAACATTTAATTAGGTGCTGAACAAAGAGGGGGTGAAAACACACACAAGAGCAAGTATGAGTAGGATGACCTGTAATGTAAGACACGAGAGAGATAAATAGCATGGAAATAGTGGTAGGTTCTGTTGCATGTTCAGTGGCAGTGACTGGTTCTGATGAAAGGTTAACAACCTGAAACGTTAACTGTTTCTCCCTCCACAGATGCTGCCTCACCTGCTGAATTTTTCCAGCATTTTCTGTGTTTATTCCTGGGTCTCAGAAAAAGTGAATTAGATTTCCTTGCCCTGTTTTCACCACTACTGCAAAACAGAATATTTAGCAGATGCTATTGGGAACAGATCTCATGTATAACATAATTTCTTCCTCTAACAGGCTCTTGAAATTAATCAATCAAACACAAAGGCACTTTACAGAAGGGCTCAGGCCTGGCAAGCAAAGAAGGATTACGATCAGGCACTGGTACTGTAGCATCATAAATTCTTGTGATTTGGTACATTTGTCTTTGACATTCTGTAACATCAAATTAACAAAGATGGTGAGAAGTTGGAGTAAATCCACGAGAGAGTTGGGAAGGTGGAAATTACCCGCATGACATCTGAGTAATTGAAATATTTTGTTTTTAAATAGGATGATCTTAAGAAAGCTCAGGAAATTACACCTGAAGATAAAGGTATGTTGTAAAATCATTAGCAAATTTGGTTCCAATACCTACAAGAATAACTGGAAAATTAACTTGGGAATCTCCTTATCTCACAAGTATTAAGCCTGCTTCCTTTTTATCTTCTTGCAGCTATAAACAGTGAAATACTCCGAGTGAAACAAAAGAAAAAGGAACAGAAAGAAAAAGAAAAGGCAACTTATGCAAAAATGTTTGCTTGATAAGTTGATTTTGTTTCATACTTTTAAACAGCACTCTGGGTTGCTGTTTTTTGTCTTAATTTTCTGAGGACTGTGTTGGGTTGTTTGTTTGGGTATGTAGTCTGTTTTACAGACAAAGTGCATGTTGTTTGAAGAAAACTAGAGACTAGAGGGTGAACAAATGTTGAGATTCAGCTGCAGCGCTGTCACCTTATTTGCAAGTGTCTGTTGCAATGGAGCTGTTAAAGATATCTGATATTAAAATAAAGGTCTAAACTATTGTTCCCTGCCAGATATATTGATATTTCTATTTATAGATTTCTTCATTTAATAAATGTATGGAAGAAGTAATATGTGTGAGTCACTGTTCTTGTCTTTGAAGAACTGCTTTGCTTTTATAAATACAATTGCAACTAAAGTCATAGTAGTAAGTTAAGATCTCAATGAGGTGGTCTGCAAAGGGTTACACTATATATGGCTTATAAGCAGAGTTTACTGTGGTTATTTAATTCATATATGGAAGACAGTGTTTAAAACTTGTATAATATTTTTTCATATTGGCACAGATATTGTCCTAAAGTTAATTTGATCCAGTTTACTTGTAAATTGAATATTAAAGATGAATAGCAATTCAGTTCCAGCATTCTAGTTATGCTTAGAGCACAAAAGGGGTAACCTGCCCTTTTTATTGAAAACTGACTTTACATTCTGCTCTTGCAGCTGTTCATCTGTCAGCATTACTATCTTTGAAGATGACATTATGTTGGACATTCATCCAGTTGCCTTTCAGCTCCTGTAACTTTCTTTTTTCTTTTTCTGCAAAAACACAGAATAGCACATAAACGCATTACAATAAACAGAGTAACACTGAGAAAGGTATTATACGCTGTCTACATTTCAGCAAGGAAAACATTGTTTGGTTGGTACATGTGGTTCAGTGAGGGGTAAAATTTGATATCAAACTGTTCTTTTATTTACAGTTATTGTAATTGATTTACAATCCGTTCAAAACTGTACTTTTTACAAATGACAGCTGATGTCTGCATCAGGCTGGAATTTAGGCCATCTTTACTTGAGACTACTTCTAAAGTCAAATTAAGCCCATCTAGGTTGCATTTCTTAAATGCAAAAGGAGTACCAGTTGAAGCTTATGTGTGTTTTTCCCTCTAGTCTGATGTGTATTGTTTACAAGAAGTTAAACTGAAAAATGTTCAATGCTGACTACCATGAACTCAATGTTCAGAAGTCTGACCAATGTATCTGCTAAACGCATACCATAATGCAATGTTACAAAAATAAATGTTGTCTTTTCAATAAAAGTCTTGTTTAGTTTAGAATTTTATTTTATAGTTTGACTACTCCATTGAAGGTTAACTTCTGTTTGGCTAAATTTGTGCAAGTTGTGTTAAAACAACTCCCTCAGTAATTGACCATCTTCACTTGTATCCTGGGGAAGTTTGTTCCCCATGGCCAACGTCATACATTAAGTGGTTAATTGACATTGAAATTGACAGCGAGCCAAAGAATATTAGGAGGGATTGCCTAAAACCCAGGACCCAGCGGTGAAAAACCTGTGTCTAACTGCACCATCCAGTGGGTTTGAAAGAAAAATAAATTGCCAGCTTATTCTAAAAACATTTTTGTTGTGAAGATACTGTTTAGTTATACCATTTTCTCTTCCTACCTGAAACATTCATTCCCTTCATCGGCACACAGTGGCAACAGTGTATACCATCTACAAGATGCATTGCAGCAATTCACCATGGCCTCTTTGACAGCACCTTCTAAACCCGCAACCTCTTGCATCTAGAAGAAAAGGAACAGCAGGTGTATGGGAACACCGCCACTTGCAAGTTCCGCTTCAAGTTGCACGCCATCCTGACTTGGAAATATATCGCTGTTCTTTCACTGTCACTGGGTCAAGATGCTAGAACTGTTTCCCCAACAGCCGACACCAAATGGGCTGCAGCGGTTCAAAAAGGCTGGCTCGCCACCACCTTTTTAAGGGTAATAAATGCTGGCGTTGCCAGCTATGCCCGCATCCCATGAATGAATTTTTTTTTTAAAGTTTGGTTGGAATGTGGGCCAGTAGTTATCAGCTCTCAGGCCATCTTGTTCAGAGGGAGATGAAAATGAACATCAAGTATATTACACTATGGATAATACTCCTATTTCCTTTGATCACTTCATTTAATACCCATGTAACTTCAACACTGGGTGTTTGGGTATAAGTTTGTCTTGGAAGGTAGCACAAATTGGTGATAGTGAATCAGCATGGGATGAATTCATACCCCTTTGTCTCTCATTTCTGACTGGCAACTGATTTTGCTCTTCTGTCACCAATAGCTATAGAGAAGCTCTTTAACTGTTGTGTTTTGTGCTCTGATACTCTCAAGTCAAGTATTCACCTACCTGCTGAACTAATGAGGCCAAATTCCATTGGATGGTAAGTTGAGGAACATCGAAGATTTTGGGGGGAGAAAATTCATTTGCCTAGAGCTGCTTCTAGCAGACCACGTCAATTCCCTGGGGGCAAGCCTGTGCGGGTTTCTTCAATGAGGCCCACGATGCTGCCGACTCATGGGGAATCGACGCGAGTCTGTGTAGCGCTGCTTGAAGCAGCGCTCCGTGAATGAATTTTTACCCTTATTCCAATGTCAATAAACATACTTTCTTGGTACAATCTGATATAGAAATTACAGCAAAGAATGAGGCCACTTTCACATTACTTATGTGCCAGTTCTAGTTCTTCAGGGGTTACCAACACTAATTGTTTCCTCATATGCATTTATAGACTTCCTTTTCAAATACTTAGCAATTTGCTTTTTAACTGATATATTCTCTGCTTCACTAACTATGTGGTGAAGAATTTCAGCCTCTGATAACTCATGTGAAATTGCTCCTAATAGGGGATTTTCTTATCAAGGATCCAAAAAAATCAGCGCAATCTGGAGATCAAACTTTACTCAGTCTGCAAGGTTCAACTCAACGCTCTCAACAGCTGAGCTATTTGGGAAGGCACCTTCAAGTTCTTTGACCCTATTAGAACAAATCCCTTTTACAGAAAGAATCCCACAATCTAAGATCAAGCAAGGAGCAGTCAGTGCTATATATATTGATTTGTCCGAATACACATCAAAGTCTTTTAAGTGGATTGCCACTACATATGCTGTTTTGCTGACTGATATTTCCTTCATAAGATTTGGGAAAGGAAGAGCATCTCCAGAGACCATTTGCCTAGTCACATACCCCATTGCTAGACTTATTACAATAAAATAATTATTGTAAAATAATTACTTTCACCTATGTAGAACATTACCACATTGAACTGTTTAAAAGTGCTTCACATCTGATGAATTACTACTTTTGAAGTACTTATGTAGTTGTAACAATGCTATAAAGCAAAATAGTGGTCCATCACTAGCAACTTAAAGTAACTACACATGGATAATACTGCCTTTCCAGTGTTGTCCACATACTGAGAACAAACTTTAAAAAAAAAGGGATGGGGAAGGAATTCATTCCCAACCTGTCTGGACACAATGCAAATTGGTGATTCCGGAACAACACATCTTGCATTTATATAGTGCTATTACCAAGTCCCATAGAATCCCAGCAAGTCTCACATTTTGGGATTTTTGATCACTTTTCTTCAGAGAGAATTTTTGGATTGATATATGTTTAAAGATTGTGTTTTATAACAAAGTGAGTTTGTGCAGGTTTCAGCATTGAACATGTATTAAAGCCTGATAATGCAGTTTATGGGATGCCACAACTCTATTGCCACATCTATTATCTGAGGCCCATTAGCTAGAATGATCAAGGACATTAAGCAATTAGTCATCTCCTTGCAAGTGGTTGACCAATGTTCATACCAATTGTGATGAGGATATTCTGTTCAGGTGATCATGGAATGAAGTGTTGGAGAATATAATCTAGGAGAAGGAGTAGGCCTTCTGGTTAATAGGATTGTGGATGAATCCCTGCACAGAAGAAGGGATCATACACACCTCTTTTGCTTTCTGGCTTTTGCATTTTCCCATCTTTGTTAATTCTATCAAGTCTTGAACAAAGGACTGAGTTCCTGACTACAGCTGGAAACTAAAACTGCAAGAGGTCAGGTCTTGCAATTAGTTGTCTAGAAAGAAAGGTAATGCTAAAAAGAAGTAAATCAGTCCACAAAAAGAAAAGGGCAGATGGTTTGTTGTTTTCTGAGGAGAGGTAAGATTAAATTAAGTGCATTATAGTTTGTTACTGCAATTGAGATTGAGAAACTGTCCACAGCAATACACAATTGCCCTGGCTCTTGCAAAAAAAAAGGTTGATAGGATAGTTTTCTGATAAGTTATGAAATCAATCTGGATACCTCCCCTCCTTCCCCCCCCCCCCCTTTTTAAACATTACATTAATGAATTTTGTTCTTTCACGGTATTGTGTGCCCCAAGTGAATGCAGGGAGTAACAGTCCACTGTTTCCTCAGTCTGTTTGGGGAGAATACTGACTGCAAAAACAATTGCATTTATATGAGAGTTTGATGGGGCAGATGTAGAGAATATTTTTCTAGTTGTGGGAAGTCCAAAACTAGGGGCCATAAATATGATAGTTATTAATAAAGCTAATAAGGAATTCAGGAGAAACTTCTTTACCCAGAATGTGAAACATGCTGCCACAAGGAGTAGCTGAGGTGAATAGTAAAGATGCAATTAAAGGGAAGATAAACATGAAGGAGGGAAAGAAGGAATAGAAGGTTATGCTGACAGGGTTAGATAAAGAGGGGTGGGAGGAGGTTCGTGTTGAGCATAGACCAGTTGATTTAATGGTCTGTTTCTGTGCTGTACATTCTATGCAATATAGTAGCTTTAATATGAATAAAACAACTCAAGGTGCTACACACAGTAAAAAGGAATAGATGCTGAACCTTTGAGTTGAGAGGGGTGACTGGTGGACTTGCTGTGATCCCAAAAGGCTGTTTGACTGAAAAAACCCTAGCTCCAATGTGAGTCACAAAGTAACCCACTGAGGTGAGCAAACTACTGTAATAACAAACTCAGCTTCTCCCAACTATGGTGCCCATAGAAACCATCAAGAAGTAGATTAGTACTCTCAAAGCCAGCTTCAAGTTTCTGCATACAAACATAGCAGTACTGACTAAAGTGCTAATAGTGCCTGCTGACAACTGTTGCAGTTGTTGCTCCTAGCTGTAGAAGTGACCACATGAAAGGAAAATAGAAAATGCACTCATCCCCTAGTATCCTAACAGCACCTTCAGCATTTATTTCTCCCACTTAATCATCGGGAATAATGTTTGAAGGACTCAACATGTTTCCCCCACCCATTCAACCAAAGAAAATGAGAGCAGAATTCTACTACTGCAATACCCTGAGGAAGGATGGAATGATAGAGTACAATGCTCTTCAATGCAAGTTCACCCCTTCCAACAGACTGCCTCAATACACTGACAATGAATCTGGATTCCTTTCCTGCAATCAACCATTCCTTGATAGCCAGACTAGCATCACAACCTCAACATTATATTGCTATTTCTAATGAAAGATCATCAAGCTGAAATGTTAACCCAATTCCTTATCTCCAAGTGACTTGTGACTTTTCTAATATTTGTCAGTTCCGAAGAAGGGTCACTGACCCGAAACGTTAACTCTGCTTCTCTTTCCACAGATGCTGCCAGACCTGCTGAGTGGTTCCAGCATTTCTTGTTTTTATTTCAGATTTCCAGCATCCGCAGAATTTTGCTTTTATCCTTATCTCCAAGGATGCTCCATGATCTTCTGTGTGACCACAGCATTGAAATGGCTCGAATCAAAGTTATGACATCTTTTGTGACTGACAGTGGTACACTATCCCTAGACTCTTGACTTCCCTTTAGCCTTTGAAACTATTTACCACACCATCCTCCTCCAATGCCATCCCACAGTTGACTAGCTGAGTGGATCTGGCCTCGCTGTATTTCATTCTTAACGTATCCCCTTGTAGACCAGCATTAATCTCTCATCTCCGTACCACTAGCCCTGGAGTCCCACAAGGATATCTCTTTGTTCCCCTCCTATTTCTCATCTATGTGCTGCGTCTCAGCAACATCATCCAACCATGTGACATCAGGTTCCACATGTACACTGCTGACCCTTAGCCTTGTCTAACATCCACTACATTGGGAAGACCAAATTCATCGTCTTTGGCTCCTGACACAAGCTCCATTCACTTGCCAGAGATTCGATCCCTCTGGCCATTATCTTAGGTTGAGCCTAAGAATCTTCACAACCTTGGCATCCTATTTTATCCTGACCTGAGATTCCAACACCATGTTCTTTCTATTGCACTTGCTCTTCAAATCATCACCTTTCTCTACCCCTGCTTCAACTCGTATTCAGCTGAAACCTTCATTCATGTTTTTGCCACTTCCAGACCCAACTATTCCAATGCCCTCTTGGCTGGTTTCCTATTTTCCTCCCTTCATAAACTTGAGCTTACCTAAAACTCTGCTGCCTGTATTCTAGCCTCCACCAAATACTGCCCACCCATCATCCCTGTGATCATCCTTGTGTTCAAATCCCTCCATAGTCTTGCCCTTCCCTACCTCTGTAACCTCCTCTAGCCCTAGAATCCTATAAAACTCAGCTTCCTTACTTTCTTCACCCTACCATTGTCTGCTGTGCCATCAGTGCTCTCAGCATTTTCTGTTCTTATTTCAGTATTCAACTTATCCTCAGTAACCCATCACCCCACCCTGATGTAAGATCCGATTACCCACATCACACCAAACTTTCATAGACCTTGCTGCACTATTTTTCTTTCCTTTCTGCACTCCACCCTTGCATTTGGATAATGCACTACACATGCAGAGTTAGAACTACGTTCAAAGAGTAAATACCACTAATACCAATTACCAATGTAACATGAAACTTTCAAGGACTGTGCTGCACTATTTCTCTTTCCTTTCTGCATTCCACCCTTGCATTTGGATGAACTGCATTCAAAGAGTGAATACCATTAATACTAATTCCCAAATCAGTGACAATTTCAGGTCAGTATATTGGAGAAGTCTCTCATTCATAAAATCAGTCAAAGCTCAGGTTTGAACTTTATTACAATTGGGATTCAAAAGCGTTCCAACATGCAAAATATTTTATATTAACTTGAGCTGATTTTGCAAGAGGAATTGACATCATAGAGAATTTTACTTAAACGAGCAAAATGTTTTAAAATTATTAGGTGATGCTGTGGACTATGACTTGGCTTTTAACAGCGGAGACTTGGCTATGAATCCAGATAGACTGATAGATTAACATTCTCTTCTGTCTGCTAGCTATAAGCGCTGATGTGAAATGTGTTTCCATAGTTCCAACCCAGTTTCTATGGTCAAGAACACAGAGCAGAAAACTGTGGCCATTTATTATGCAATTGTCAAATTCCAACAGTAGCCTGGTACAATTCAAATGGAACAAATGAAACTATCAATATATCAAACAATGTAGAAAAGGTAAGCTCTCTGCAAAGAAATATATAGAACTTACAACTCGAAACAGGCAATATATTTTGTCACACATAGAGGGATATTAAATATACTCTGGCATAATGTTCAGTTTCAAACACATCCAGGCTCAAAGTTTTCATTTTAAGAATTAAATCATATCTAGTTCTCATGTTACAACTGCAAATGTTAAAGTGATTCACCCTTTGAGTTCACTTTGAGATTAGTACCTTACTATTCAGGATACCAAAGGCACAGCACGTTGGAGGTCTATGGGCTACACAATGTACTACCTTCAAATTTCAATCCTAAATTTGAATATTGTGGGCTAGAAATTTGATGGCACCATGCAGTTTGTGAGGTGCAAAATGGGCATTTAAGTATTTAAAATGGTGGTTGGGCCATGCCACCTTCTCATGGGCAATTAGGGATGGGTAATAAATGCTGGCCTTGCCTGCGATGCCCACATCCCATGAACAAATAAAAAAGTATACCTTCTGCCATATTGGTAAAGGCACAAAAAGAGGCATCCAGGGTATGCATCTGGAGCACTTCTTGGCATATGCAAATAGGGGTTAAATGCCTGTTGAGGCTCCCTCTGCAAAATTGTGCTGCCTGGACATGGTCTACATGCAACCTAACCAGTCGTCCTTAAAAGGATGGTATTTTGGGCAGCTCTCCTATCTCATCCAAGTGGCTATTCCTCATCTATGAACCAGACAACCAGAGTGTATGGTAGGCAGGTTAACTGTCCCAGGAAGAATCAAAGTGGAGCCAATTAATAGCCTAAATAGCCATCCATTACTACTCTCACCACCAAAGTAACACCAGCTTAGATTAAGCAATGAAGGATCTCAATGCTGCTGCTATTTCTAACAAACTTATTGTGCAGGAAATTCGGGTGGAAGCCGATTCTGCCCGATTTCCATAGAAACATAAAAACAGAAGTAGGCCATTTAGTCCCTCGAGTCTTTTTCACCATTTAAAGAGATCATGGCTGACCAATGACTTAACTCCATACACCCATACCCTATCCTTTAATATCTTTGGTTAACAAAAATAAATTGTGTTTAAACAACTTACCCTGAGTTTGTTTATGCTTCTACAGATCACTCGGGTTCTGCCTATCAAATCTCCTTATTTGACTATACCACTGTGTGAGCCAGTGGTGAAACAACCCCCCCAAGATTGCTGAAGGTGGATCATTGCTACAGCTGGGATATGTTAGTGAGGGGTAGCAGTCATCAAGATGGAAGTGAGGATTTCTTGAAACAGAAAAGGCTGAAGATCTTTAAATTCAGATATCTGAGGTTGGAATTTTTTTTTAAGCAGTGTTTTTGCCATTCTGCTTCAAACTGCTCCTCATAGTTGGAATATGGCAGATTTCTGACCCCAATCATCCAGGCCTCTCAGGAGCAATTATGGTATTCCCCTATTTGCACCTTATTCGTACATTTCCTGTGGTGTCTTTGTGGTAGATGAAAAGGATAAAGTACCAGAGATTGGTGGAAAACAAAAAATTCATCAAGGGAGAAATGTACATGAACTTCCAAAGGCATTCAATAAGATTCCACAGTAGAGACTGTCAGCAAAAATGAAAGCACATAGAATGGAGGCAACCTATTGACATGGAATGGAATTGGTCAGGAGACAGAAGACAGTAAAGATATTGAGTATGTATTCCAATTTGGCAGCATTTGACTAATATTGTCCCTCCGTGACCTGTATTAAGGCCTTAGCTTTTCAGTGCATTTATCAATGACTTAGATGAAAGAATAGAGAGCCATATATCCAGTGCTGTATCGCTAATCTAATCAAATCCATGTTTTCTGATGTCTCTACATTAGGTGGCACAGTAAATAGTGTAAATTGGAACAGAAAGTGCAAAGGGGTTTTGATAGATTAATGATATGATTGGGCAGAGTCAACGTGGATTTATGAAAGGGAAATTATGTTTGACAAACCTGTTGGCCATTAATTAAGTGGCCATTAATTGGCCACTTAAGTGCTTTGGTTGGCTTGGGACGGGCGGGCCATTTCTTGCTGCTGCCCTGTGTAAATTGGCAGCGGAGGCGGGAGCAGGTCGGGAAGGGCCCCCCGGGCCTCCTGCTCCATTTTACGCCCCCACCCCCGACTCCCACCACCAGCCCACTCTTTTGAGGGGGGGGGTGGTGTAGGAATAAACAGTCATTCTCAGGAATGGCAGGCTGTTAGTCATGGGTACCACAAGGATCTGTGCTTGGGTCACAGCTGTTCACCAACTATATAAATGATTTGGATGTGGGGGTCAAATGTAATATTTCCAAATTTGCTGATGATACAAAATTAGGTGGAAATGTAAGTTGTGAGGAGGATGCAAGGAGGCTTCAAGGGGATTTGTATAGGCTAAGTGAAAGGACAAGAACATGGCAGATGGAATATAATGTGAATAAGTGTAAAGTGATCCACTTTGGTAGAAAAATCAGAAAAGCAGAGTATTTCTTAAATGGTGAGAGGTTGGGAAGTGTTGATGTCCAAAGGGACCTGGATGTCCTTGTTTATGAGTCACTGAAAGCTAACATGCGGGTGCAGCAAGAAATTAGGAAGGCAAATGGTATTGCCATGCTAGGCCCCCACCTGCCAAGAATGAGACGCATTAGTTTTGTCATGAACGTTGATTTTTAACTATTACTGGAGTGCAGAAAGGACTTGTTAAACAGATCAGCCGTGGCTGGAAAACACTTTTGCATATTAACAGACAGTGTTTGGAAGGACAAAGGACCATTCCCTGACACATTCAACCCACAATGGACCTTGATCACCAAGTACTGTGTGCAAGAGGGGCAGTCCAGAGACTGCTAAGGGGATACAATCCAAGACGTGGTCAGACCGGTTAGTCACATGACTAACCTGCTTGGCAACCTGGGTTTTTCTGAATTATACAAACAGTTTGAACTGAGTGTCTGTTTACTCCTGGACTGAGAAGTTCTCTCCTGTCTGCTCCCATCTTTCTCACAAGCCTCTGAATCCACGGAAGACACATGAACCCCAAGAGAGAAATGTCTCCTACAACGAACAAGATTTATGAAGAATACTGGGCCCCAACGAAAAGCAAGATTTACCTACAATCAAGGGCTCTACAGTGAGTTCGAAGAACCGTAACAACAACTCTTCAGATATAGCCTCAAATTTTTCCACTTTTTTCTTCTGCTCTTTTATGTCTCTATTTGCATGTATCGCGTATGCATGTTAGTGTGGGTCAACCAAATTAGAGTTTAAGTTCAAGTTTAATAAATTTAAACTTCTCTTCTTTAAATCTAAGAAAGCCTGTTTGTGCTGGTTTCTTTGCCTTATAATTGGAAAGCGGTGAACAAGGATTCACCAAGGTGGAGCTAAAAACAAGGTGTGTTTAAAATTAAACCCTGTTACCTGATTAGGTGAAGGCTGAGAGGGGCCCCTAGACACCTTTCTCACCTGGTCATAACACAAATTTGGGTGCTAGCATCCGGGATTGACCCACAGACAAATAAGAAATTGGAAGTGGGAAGCCAAATTATTCCCAAGCCAAAAAGAGCAAGTTTTCAAGACAGGGTTTCTTGTGGTTGTGTGTGATGAATACTAGGATGTCAGCAACTGAAGCTAGTAGCTCTCCAAGCCAGGGTGAAGTAACTTGGGATAAGTTAAAAGCATTGTCTATGGAGGAGTTGAGGAAAATGGCTGAGCGGAGTAGCATCACTGCACATGGCAAGGCTAGGAACTCTGAACTGCTAAGGCTAGTGGCCAACCATTTTTCCCTTGAATCTGAAGAAGCAGTAACAGGGTTAGAAGTAGACCCCGACAGGCTATTGCTAGCAAAGATACAGTTGGAACAGAGGAAACTTGAATTTGAGGAGAGGGAGGAAGACAGAGCCTTCCAGAAGGAATGTGAGGAGAGAGAGAGAGAGAGAGAGAGAGAGAGAAAGACAGGAGAAGGAACAAGAGAGAGAGGAGAGAGAGAGAGAGAAAGAATATTCCAGAACGAATGCGAAGAAAGAGAGCTAAAGCGGTTTGCATTAGCTAGGAGGGTGACAGAGTAACCCCAGTGAAAGCATGGCCAATATGGAGAAGCATAATTCAGGGCTGGGTACAAAATTGTTAAAACTAGATCAACTAATCCCAAAATTCAATGAGGAAGCTGTAGAAGGATTTTTTGTGTCCTTCGAGAAACTGGCAAGGCAGTAAAAATGGGCAGCTGAGACCTGGCCTTTTTTTTTACTACAAAGCAAGCTAACAGGAAAAGCCCATGAGGTTTATTCCCTGTTGCCAGATGAGAGTTCATCAAATTATAAACTGACAAAAAATGTTATCCTCGGGACATATGAATTAGTACCCAAAGCCTATCGCCAAAAGTTTAGAACCCTCAAGAAGCAAGCTAATCAAACCTATCTGGAGTTTGAAAGAAGTAAGTAGCTGGCTTTTGACCTGTGTCTGAGGGCTCTTAAAGTACAGCTCAGCTCTGAGACTCTCAGAGAAGTAATTCTGTTAGAAGAATTTAAAAACTGTCCCCCACTCTCCATAAAGACCCATGTAGAGGAGCAGCGGGTTCAGAGAGGCCGGCAAGCGACCATTCTGGCTGATGAGTTTGCTTTAATTTAGAAGTCGGTTTCCCAGGGGAAAACCTTTCATTGTCACCCCTACAAATCTGAAAAGGACAAAGGTTGGGAAGGTGATAGAAGCCCAAGCAGTCCTGGGAAAGAAAGAAAAGCAGGGGACACAATGGGCCCTCCTCTAGCCAAAAAGGAAGGTGCTATGAGCAAGAGTGAGACCCAGAGACCTGTGTGCTTCCATTGTAATAAAGCAGGGCATTTAAAAGCTGACTGCTGGAAATTAAAGGGAAAACCTGTAGGGTTAATCAGGGCACACCTGCTCAGTGAAGAAGAGAACTTAATGGAAAGCACAGCAGAACAAGCTGTGGCTTCAATTGCTGCAAGAGTGAGACCCAGGAAGCTTACGGCTGCAACTGCAAGGACATTTAACAGGATTCCTGAAGGTTATCAGGGTTTTGTGTTTGAAGGGAAAGTAACCCCATACCCCTTGAGTGGGGCAAGCAAGCCCATAGTAATTCTCAGGGACACAGGGGCTACTTGATCCCTTTAACTGGGAAAAGGCCTGACCTTTCCACCAGAGAGTGCAGTGAACACCAGAATGGTGGTGAATGGTATTAGAGGGTGGTGTATGCCTGTACCTGTACACCAGGTGCAAATGGAGTGCGACCTAGTTTCGGGACCGGTGACCGTAAGGTTTGTCCCTAGTTTGCCTGTGGATGGGGCTGACCTGCTCCTAGGTAATGATCTGGTTGGGGTGAAGGTGGTAGCCCCCCAAGTAGTGAAAGAAAGACCGCAGGAGGTCAGAGAGACAGAGCAGTGGCGGGAGATGGACCCCTGCAGTTTCCCTGAATGTGTAGTGAATCAGGCCATGATCAAACCAGCTCCCCTAGAGGAGACTGCATTGGCACTGCAGGCAGATGACCAGGTCTGCCTGTCTGAGACTTTCTTTGGAATGTTAGGAGACCCAGGGAATGAATTCAATGGATTTTCCCTAGCTGGCGCTCAGCGAGCCAACCCAGTATTGCAAGAGTTAGCACAGGCTGCCCAATCTGAAAGTGCAGCAGAGGGAGTCCCTGATTGCTAATATTTAAAGAATGAGGTACTGATGAGGAAATGGAATTCTCCTCACAAACTTGAGAGCAAGGAGTGGGCAGTAGTTCACCAGTTAGTGGTGCCGCAGTAATACTGGAGAGAAATATTAAGAAGAGCCCATGAGATGACAGTGGCTGTACACGCCGGTGTATGAAAGACCAAAGCCCGCATAAGACAGCAGTTTGACTGGCCAAAATTCCACAAAGATGTGGTGGAGTGCTGCAGGAGTTTCCACATGTGCCAGGTTGAGGGGAAACCCCAAGCTACAGTGAAACCTGCACCCCTAAGTCTTGTACTGGTGTTAGGAGGACCCTCCAACAGAGGGCTGCTGAACTGTAAGGGACCCCCGCCGAGAACAAAAAGGGATAGGTGGGCACAAGGCTGGCAAAAGGTTAGACAGGGAAGGGGAAAAAGTGACCAAGAGGGCAGGTTAAAGGAAGTCTGGGAAGAATCCTGGATGAAAATCCCTACTGTCCAGTCAGCCAACCTGGAAAATGTGAAAAGTTAGACCCCACATCCTCCTATGTAAATGCAGACACTAGAAGCACCCCACTAGAGTTGCTAACAGCATTTACAAGAACCTGCAGAGACAAAGAAAGACCTCTAGGGGGCAGAGAAACCTGGTCGAAGTGCCACAGGAGCATGCAGTAGAGTCTGTACAAATACCTGCAGGCAGGAGTGTCCTCTGGAACAAAAGAATCCTCCCCCACAGTCAGAACCAAAGAGAACCACCCATCCTCCAAAGTCAAAAGCCTTTGCATGACTCAGCAAAGCACTGAAAGAGAGTTCAGGATAGACCCGCTCACTACTGACTCTCCTGAAAAAAAAATTACCTTAGCAGGAACAGAGGCCTAGACAGCCATGGAAATGGACAAACCAAAGAGAAAATTCCCCAAAAAAGAACCACATGTTTATTGGGATGCCAAAAAGGGGCGGTTTTAATAAGTTTCAGAATTTGTGAATGAATGAGAGAAATTAATGCTTTTTTTTCTGTATCGTATATTAAGACTGAGATGAGGAGGAATTTCTTCACTCAGAGGGTGGTGAATCTGTGGAATTCTCTACCAGAGGGCTGTGGAAGTTCAAACATTGAGCATGTTCAAGACAGAAATCAATAGATTTCTGGATACTAATAACATCAAGGGATATGAGGATAGTGGGGAAAAATGACATGGAGGTAGATGATCAGCCATGATCTGTTTAAATGGCGGAGCAGGCTCGATGGGCCAACTGGCCTACTCCTGCTCCTATTTCCTATGTTCCTATAAGTGAGTAGGCAAAACTGTTGTAGATAGAGTTCAGTGTGAAGCAGTATAAGGTCATCCACTTTGGACCAAGGTATGATAGATCAGAGTACTTTCTGAACGGTGAAAAGCTAGGAGCTGTGGAAGAGCAGAGAGATTTTAAAGCACATGCACAGATATCACGAAAATCTACTGGACAGGTGCAAAATAATAATCAAATACGTTAATGGAATGTTTTATCTCAAGAGGGCTGGAATACAAAGTGGTAGAAGCTATGTTACAATTATATAAAGCTCTGGTTATACCCCATTTAGAATACTGTGTTCAGTTCAGGAAGGATATGTTGGCCATGGAGCAGTGCAGCGCAGGTTCACCAGAATGATATCAGGGCTAAAAGGGTTAAATTATGAAGACAGGTTGCACAGATGAGCCTTGTATTCCCTTGAGTATCGAGGGATGAACTAATTGAGGTGCTTAAGGTAGTTACAGGATTTGATAGGGTAGATAGAGAGAAACTATTTCCTTAAGTGGCTGAGGTCAGAACAAGGAATGGGGGATGGGAACCTGAGGGCAGACTCAGCTGGGACAAAATCAGAAATTAAAATGGAAGGCAGAAAATTAACGGATGAGTCCGGAAGACAGATGAAAGGAGGGTTAGAATTTTTTGATAAAAGAGTTTGGCAATACTCAAGAGTATCTATTTCAATGCAAGGAGTATAGCAAATAAAGCAGATGAGCTGAGGGCACAGATAGACACGTGGCAGTATGATATCATAGCTATTACAGGGACATGGCTTAAGAAGGGACAGGAATGGCAGCTCAACGTTCCTGGTTACAGGGTTTTCAGATGCGATAGAAAGGAGGGGGAATGGCAGTTTTGGTCACGGAAACGATTACAGCTGTGAGGAAGGATGATGTTGGAAGGTTCATCAAATGAGGTCATATGGATTGAACTAAGGAACAAAAAAGGGGAAATCACACTGCTGGGAGTGTACTGTAGACCCCCAAACAGTCAGAGGGAGATAGAACAGCAGATATGTCGGCAAATCTCTGAGAAGTTCAAGAACAATAGGGCAGTAATAGTAGGGGATTTTAATTACCCCAATATTAACTGGGATAGTTTTAGTGTGAAAGTAATTGAGGGAGCAGAATTCTTGAGGTGCATTTAGGAGAACTTTTTTGCCCAGTATGTAGCAAGTCCAACAAGAGTGGGCGCAGTTTTAGACTTAGTTTTAGGAAATGAAGATGGGCAGGTGGAAGGAGTGGCAGTGGGAAAGCATTTTGGTGGTAATGATGATAATTCAGTCAGTTTTAACATAATTATGGAAAAGGACTGAGATAGAACTGGGGTTAGAATTCTCAATTGGGCCAAAGCCAATTTTACTAAACTGAGGAGTGATTTAGCGAAAGTCGACTGGAAACAGCTACTTGAAGGTAGATCAGTGTCAGAACAGTGGGAGGCAGCCAAAGGGGAGATTCAAGGGGTTCAGGGTAAGCATGTTCCCATAAAGAAAAAGGGTGAGGCGGCCAAATCTAGAGCCCCATGGATGTCAAGGAGCCTACAGGGTAAGATAAGGCAGAAAAGGAAAGCTTATGTCCGACACCGGGAACTCAATACTACAGAAAGCTGAGAGGAGTCATAGAGTCATAGAGAGATACAGCACTGAAACAGGCCCTTCGGCACACTGAGTCTGTGCCGACCAAGAACTACCCATTTATACTAATCCTACATTAATCCCATATTCCCTACCACATCCCCACCATTCTCCTACCACCTACCTACACTAGGGGCAATTTACAATGGCCAATTTACCTATCAACCTGCAAGTCTTCAGCTGTAGGAGGAAACCAGAGCACCCGGCGGTAACCCATGCGGTCACAGGGAGAACTTGCAAACTCCACACAAGCAGTACCCAGAACCGAACCCGGGTCGCTGGAGCTGTGAGGCTGTGGTGCTAACCACTGCGCCGCCCTATATATGTGGTGCGCCCAAGCTCCAGGCTTACTGCCCAATGTAAAAAAGGACAACTTTCATGGCCGCCTGGCATCTCACATTGAGTAATCCCCCAGGACTCTAACCCTGGATCGCAAGCACCTGGCAGCAGTGGGCAGTTTGATCAGCTGCCCATGTGTGCTCAGTACTGAATAGCTGCCACAGACAAGCAGTGGTCAGCCAAATAGAGGGAAAGGTGGAGTCAGCCAAAGATGCATCGACACTGAATGAGTAATTCTTGGCCTATTTACCCCACAAAGCTGACGTTAAATTCCGCTGACTTGTTCCTGTACTTACCAGATGTAAGCATGGTGGCAGGAGCGCCCCTGCCACATGGCCTACCAGGAAAAGAACCCAAAGCCAAATATCACAAATGGATCCGTGGGAGGAGGAAGCAGGGTCTTTTCTCCTCCAAAATGGTGGTGGTGGCATGACCAAAATGGTGGTGGTGGCAGTCCAACCTCATGTCAGTGTACTGAATTAAACGCTTCTGCCTTTTTTTTTTGGAGGTGGATAAAAAGATATGCAGCCGTATTTCGAGGTCTCATTCTTAGAAATAAACCGGGCACCACTGACATCAGTAGTTATCAGTCTCTTTTTTTTAAACTGACCCGGTTTGCAGAATGAGATTTGTAAAAAGGTTTTTATTCTTGAAAGACGCGATTTGGAGGACCCCTTGAAAACTTCTTAGGGGCTTCTCGCCATGAACCCCCAGTTGAGAACCTCTGTTCTAGGCAGCCTGCATTCTTGTGCAAATAACTCTGCCTTCCTCTATCAGCTGTTTAATTGACTGAAAAATACATTGCTACTAAGGTGCCCCATCTTGACACGTGGGATAACAATGCTTACTTGCTCCACAGGAGATGCTTCTCTAAAAATTACATCTCTAACTGCTTCACCTGCAGGTTAATTGAAAAATCCAAAATACTCAAATCACTAGTGCCCGTGAAACTAACTTCCATGAGGACCAAATTCCTGAATCCCTTCACCTCCCAGAAATAAAACACAAAACGTTGGATGAATGTTATCCATGTGCTTTCGTTCAACATTTGGCCATAAAGTTAACTCATTGAGGTTAGAAAACTTCAATCCTCACCCGGAGCGTACAAAGAACATAAATGCTCCATACTCTTCCACTACCCAATCTCTTTCACAAGTGTTTTGCCGCACTTGGTCAGCATAGCTACCAGCATGGTATAGAAAGTGGACGGGTGAAATCAAAAAGGAAATTAGGAAAGCAAAGAGAGGTTATGAAAGAATATTGGCAAGCAAAATCAAGGTGAACCCAAAGATGTTTTATCCATACATTAAGAGTAAGAGGATAACTGAGAGAGTAGATCCCATAAAACACCAAAAAGGTAACCAATGTTTAGCAGCAGAACATATTGGTATGGTTCTTAATGAATACTTTGCGTCTGTCTTCACAAAAGAGGAGGACGATGCAGATACTGTAGTTAAGGAGGAAGAGTGTGAAATATTGGATGTGATAAACATAGGGAGAGAGGACGTATTAGTGGGATTAGCATCCTTGAAAGATGACAAATCACAGTGCCACATGAAATGTATCGTAGGCTGTTAAAAGAAACAAGAGAGAAAAAAGCAGAGGGTCTGACCACCATTTTCCAGTCCTCATTGGATACAGGTGTGGTGCCGGAGGATTGGAGAATTGCTACCGTTGTACCTCTGTTTAAAAAGTGAATGAAGGATAGACTGAATAATTACAGGCCAGTCAGTCGAATCTCAGTAGTGGGCAAATTATTGGAATCTATTCCGAGAGACAGGATAAAATGTCACTTAGAAAGGCACAAATTAATCAAGGATAGTCAGCATGGATTTGTTAAGGGAAGATTTTGTTTAACCAACTTGATCGAATTTTTTGAAGAATTAACAAGGAAGATAGATGAGGGTAGTGCGGTTGATGTGGTCTACATGGATTTTAGCAAGGCTTTTGACAAGGTCCCACATGGCAGACTGGCTTAAAAAAATAAAATCCCATGGGATCCAGGGAAATGCAGCAAGGTGGATACAAAATTGGCTCAGTGGCAGGAAACAAAGGGTAATTGTTGACGGCTGTTTTAGCGACTGGAGGGCTGTTTCCAGTGGTGTTCAGCAGGGCTCAGTACTGGGCCCCCTGCTTTTTGTGGTGTATATTAACGATTTGGACATAAATGTAGGGGGCATGATCAAAAAGTCTGCAGATGACACAAAGATTGGCCATATGGTGGATAGTGAGGAGGATAGCTGCAGGCTGCAGCAAGATATTGTTAGCAGACCTCCAATCCTCCGGCACCACACCTGTATCCAGTGAGGGTTGGAAAATAATGGTCAGACCTTCTGTTATTTCCTCCCTGACTTCTTTTAACAGCCTGGGGTACCTTTCATCCTGCTCTGGTGATTTATCCACTTTCAAGGATGCTAACCCCTTAATACTTCCTCTCTCCTCATGTTTATCACATCCAATACTTCATACTCTTCCTCCTCAACTACAATGTCTGCATTTTCCCCCTCTTTTGTGAAAACAGATGAAACATATTCATTAAGAACCATACTCACATCTTCCGCCTCCACACACAGGTTACCTTTTTGATCTTTTATGGGCCCTACTATTTCCTTAGTCTCTTTGTATTGATAAAACATCTTTGGGTTCTCCTTGATTTTGCTAACCAATATTCTTTCATGCCCTCTCTTTGCTTTCTTAATTTCCTTTTTGATTTCACCCCTCCACTTTCTATACTCCTGTTGGCTCTCTGTAGTATTGAGTTCTCGGTGTCGACATAAGCTTTCCTTCTCTGCTCATGATACCCTGTAAGCTCCTCGACATCCATGGTGCTCTAGATTTGGCCATCCCATCCTTTTTCTTTGTGGAAACATGTTTACTCCGAACCCCATGAATCTCCCCTTTGAATGCCTCCCACTGCTCTGACACTGATTTACCTTCAAGTAGCTGTTCCCAGTCCACTTTTGCTAAATCGCTCCTCAGCTTAGTAAATTTGGCCTTACCCCAACTTAGAACTTTAACTCCTGTTCTATATATGTCCTTTGCCATAATTATGTTAAAACTGAATTATGATCACTACCACCAAAATGCTCCCTCACTGCCATTCCTTCTACCTGCCCAGCCTCATTAACCAAAACCAAGTCCAGAACCGCGCCCTCTCTTGTTGGACTTGTGACATACTGGCCAAAAAGGTTCTCCTGAATACACCTTAAGAATTCCGTTCCCTCCATTCCTGTCACACTAAAACCTACCCCAGTTAATTTTTGGGGTAGTTAAAATCCCCTATTACTGCCCTATTATTTTTGCACTTCTCAAAGATTTGCCTACATATTTGCTTTTGTGTCTCCCTCTGACTGTTCGGCGGTCTATCGTACACGCCCCTTTTTTGTTCCTAAGCTCAATCCAGATCATCCATCCTCACAGTTGTAATTGCTTCTCTAAACTAAATTGCCACCCCCTCCATTTTTATCTCCCCACTCTATCTCATCTGAAAAACCCTGCAACCAGGAATGTTGAGTTGCCATTCCTCTTTAAGCCATTTTCTGTCATAGCTATATTATACTGCCATGTTTCCATCTGTGCCCTCAGCTCATCTGCTTTATTTGCTATATTCCTTGCATTGAAGAACATACCCTAGAGCATGGCCAAACTCTTTTAAAAAAATTATTTTTTATCCTTTGTTACCTCTGCCCTCCAGACTCACTCACTAATGTTCTGCCTTCCATTTCCATTTCTGATTTTGCCCCATCTAAGTCTACCCTTAGGTTCCCAACCCCCTGCCAAACTAGTTTAAACGCTGCTCAACAGCACTAGCAAACCTCCTGGCAAGGATATTGGTCCTGGCCCTATTGAGGTGCATGCCATCTGACTTGTACAGGTCCCACCTCCCCCAGAGCAGAACCAGTCCCAATGCCCCAGGAATCTAAAGCCCTCCCCCTCCTGGACCGTCTCTCCAACCATGCAATCATCAGCTCTAACCTCCTACTTCTATGCTCACTTGCGCGTAGCACTGGGAGTAACCGGAGATTACTACCTCTGACATCCTGCTTTTTACTATCTTATCTAGCTCCCTAAAATCTGCTTTCAGAACCTCATCCCTCTTTCTAACTATGTCGTTGGTACCAATGTGAACCACAACCTCTGGCCGTTCACCCTCCCCCTTAAGAACATCCTGCAACCGCTCTGTGACATCCTTGACCCTGGCACCAGAGAGGCAATATACCATCCTGGAGTCACGTCTACAGCCGCAGAAAAGCCTGTCTGTTCCCCGAACTATCGAATCCCCTACCACTATTTCTCTTCCACGCTTCTTCATTCCTGTCCATGCAGCTGAGCCACCCGTGGTATCACGAACATGGCTTGTTACACACCTCTGAGGAACCATCGCTCTCACCAGCATCCAAATTGGAAAGCTGGTTCATGGAGTGAGATAGTGCAGGAGTCCTCCGAGTCTATCTGCCTGGTCCTCCTAGACTTCCTGGTGGTCACCCATTCCCTCTCTGCCTGCATGCTTCTAACCTGCAGTGTGTCCACCTCCCTAAACATGCTATCCACGTAGTCCTCAGTCTCATGGATGTACCACAGTGACTCCAGCTGCTGCGCAAGTTCCGAAACCAGCAGCTCAAGTTTCTGCAGCTGGTGACACTTCCTACAGATGCGTTCATCAAGGACACTTGAAGCGTCCACGACTTTCCACATACCACAGGAGGCACATTCCATTTGGCCAAGCTTCCCTGCTGTACCTTAACCTTACTTTTAAACTAATTGCTAGTAGAATGCAGAATTACAGACCCTCACTCACCCATCAGTTCCATCTTCTATAGGTGGTTAAGGGTTATTTAAAACTTTTTTTAAAAATTATGCAGCTATTTACACACAGTCCCTTACAGTGAATATTCACTGACCATTCAGCTTACAAGTTAAATTGCACTCTCCTAGTTTGGAGACAAAGGAAGAAAACTCACCAACTACTGGAGGCAGAAAAAGGTACAAGAAAGAAGAACCTCCTTCCCCTCTTTATTGAAGTTCTTCACTCACCAAACTCCCAGCTTCACATTCTGTGCCCAAGCGGCACTCAGTGATATGCAGTTGGAAGCATGGTTAAATATGATACCAAGGTTGCAAACCATCTGGTTCAGCCTCAGATAGTTGCCAGGGAGGGGATGGAGTTGGTAGCTAGGGAACAGAGTTTGTATTGGGGATTGAAGACAATGCTTTCCCAATATTTAAATGGAGGAAATTTCTGCTCATCCAATACTGGATGTCAGACAAGCAGTCTGATAATTTAGCAACAGTGGAGGAGTCACGAGTGGTGCTGGTAGTAGGGTACAGCTGGGTGTCATCTGCATATGCTTTTGGATGATGTCACCAATAGGCAGCATGTAGATGAGAAATAGGAGGGGACCAACGATAAATTCTTGGCAGACATTAGAAGTAATGGTGTGGTACCAGGAAGAGAAAGAGGATGAGAAGGGATAGTTTGGCACAGTCAAAAAAGATGTCATTTAAGACTTTGATAAGACCTATTTCAGTACTGTGATAGGGGCAGGGGTGGAAAACCTGATTGGAGGGATTCAAACATGGAATTTCAGGAAAGATGGGTACAGATTTGGGAGGCAACACATTCAAGGACTTTGGGGAGCAAAGTGAAGTTGGAGATGGGGCAGTAGTTTGCAAGGATGGTACCTCAAGAGAGGCAGCCATTAACTACCAGCTAAATGGAGGACTAGGAGGGGAATTGGGTGGTCAGCAGTTTAGTAGGAATAGGGCTGGAGTGGGACCTGAACCCAGAATCTTGTGACTCAGAGGCATGAGTGCTACCAACTGAACCACGGCTGAAGTAAAAGAAATAAACAAGGAAGGCAAAGAGGAACCACAAAATTAAATTATCAAGGAATATTAAAATAAATAGTAATAGTATTCTACATACACAAATAAGGAAACTTAGGATAGGGACAGGGTCACTAATGATGCACAAGAAAAACTCATAGGTAATGACAGCAAACTGGTAGAAATATTGACTAGCTACTTTGCCTCAGTATTTACCAGGGAGACTAACAAGGTGGACAAGACATTAGGAGAGATCAAAAAGGGTATCAAGACATTTAAGATAAAACCTGGGGATGGTGGAGAGATAATTGATATATGAGTCAAACCTAGAGGGGATAAAACCCTGGTCTGGATGGATTACATCCATGCACATTAAAAGATGTTGTTAAAGAAGAAATAGGAAGAGTACTATTACATATATAAACATTCATTAGAAAAATGAATAGTACCAGAGGACTGGTGGGCAGGCTAGAGTTTCCGCTTTGGGTGAAATTGCGCTAGTATTAATAAGTTTCTCCCCCAAGGTTTCCGCTCACAATCTTCTGCAAACCCAAGCAGTTGGGCAGTGTTTTAGAACCTTTTTTTTGGAATTTAGATTTCGGGCAAATTGTGCTGAACAAAACCAGCACGCTCAAGCAGAAACTCCAGGCCAGCATGTTTAAATTCCTATATCTAAAAAAGGAGATAGAACAATTCCAGGGAACTATAAGATCACTTAGCTTAATCTCGGTAATGGAATCTTTACTCAAAGATGCAATAGCCAAATCGCTTGAAACCGAAAACACAATAGAGTAGCCGCCACTTATTAAATTCTTTGAAGAACTAACAAAGTTAGTTCAGGTCTGTCAGGACATCATCGGGGGCAGCCACTCTGCCCCCTCCATTTAAATGAGCCTCTGCACGAAATATCGCGGGGGTTCAGCAATGGCGCATCTGCGCGGGAAGCCTAGTGATATCGGAGTGTGCTGCTGCGAATGGCGGCACGCTCATAAATTTCAGCCCTTTGCCTCCATATAATAAAAACAAGTATATAGAGTGTAATGGAAACCCCACATCGTCGTATGGAACTTTGCCTGAAGACTTTTACTGGACATTATTACAAATAACTTTAAGTCAGGACAGAGCAGCTAAAGATGGCTATGCACAAATTTGCGCATGAAAACCCAAGGGCCAACTTGAGACAGAGGTGGTTACGCAGTCTAGCCAGAACAATGTGGGTGCTCTCCGATTAAACTACCTGGAATGGTTTTGTCAATGCTGATCGTCAAAAGCTATCCACTGACTTTGAAAGAGCCAACCCCCCCATCCCTCCCAACCAAGTATGTCTGAACAGCTTTGAATTTCAAAGGTCATTCCAGAAGGTGATGTTTCAAACAAAGAAGTCTGTCTACCTGTCCTGTGTAACTCAAGAGTCTTTATGAATTGTGCCACTGAAAGCAGACAGTAACTGAACTCCAGGGAAGGAACATCATCTCTCTCTCCCTCTCCAGCAAAGTTCCACGGAAGCCTCGGCTGCAGCTAAGCTTCAAATCTACAGATCTTCACAGTCAACAACAAAGAGGACATGGATAAAGTGCCTCTTCTGCCTTCCAGAACCAGAGAAGCAAGCTCGAATTGTGCACGTGGCCCAGCGAAGACTTCAAGACTTTAACTTAAACTAAGGACTCTGAGACTCAGTATTTGAATTCCATTTATCACAGACTTTACTTCAACCTCCCAACTCTGTTTTCCCTCTGCAATCTATTTGTGTGTGTGCGCGCGCCCCTCTCAGGTGAATGTGAGCGTGGATGCGTCGCATATTTTTGTAATTTTAACAGGTTTAGAGTGATAAGGTTAATAAACTTGCATCTTTCTTGTTTAACTCAAGAAAAGCTGTCTGATTAGTTCATTTGAAATTGTAATTAGAGGAACAGGAGCAAGTGCTCACTGAGGTGGTAAGCTAAATCACTGTGTTCAAAGAATAAACCCTGTTGCGATCAAACCAGAGAAAAGGCGAAAAGGGAACCTGAGCCCCCCTTCCTCACCTGGTCGTAACAAGAGGCACTAGAAAAGATGTGATAAAAGATTCACAAAGATGATACATGAGAAAAACACTGCTCGTACTGGAAATCTGAAATAAAAACAGTAAATGCTAGAAATACTCACCAACTCTGGCAATATCTGGAGAGAGAGAAATAGAGTTAATGTTTCATGTCAGTGATCTTTCATCAGATTGGTTCTGATGAAAGGTCACAGACCTGAAGGGTTTGGTGGCATCTTTCCCGGTCCCACGAAGGCAGGTCTGAAGGCAGGACTAGGAGCAGACTTGCAAATTAGAGCGTTGGGTCGACAGGCTGACACGTTGCTGTCTCTGGGCGATCTTGTCAGAGGTGGGTGAACAACAGGCACTGGCTACCCACCCAGCAGCAGTGGGTAGCCATTAGTCATCAATTAAGAGCCTAATAAGGGGAATGGGGAGGACTCCACCGGCAGCAGACCCCTGCTGAGTGCCAAACTCAGAAGTTCCGTGGAGGTGGCCTCCCAGTGGTAGGTCGGGGGGCAAGGCCTGCTTTAATCCCCACCTCTGGAGCAGCGGATGCTAAAGAGCTACAGCTGTAGCCCCAGGCCATCTTGTGGAGGGGTTCTCCCTCCACGCTGATGAACTAGCAGCTGTGGTTAAACAGATTTTCAAAAATATAATTCTTCAGAGGGTATCTCCATTTTGAGTCGCCCTCACAGTTTGTTACCTGCCTGAGCAGCACCCACCTCTGCAGGTAGGGTTGCCAGCAGGACATTCCTGTGGGCCCTCTGATTGAGCCTCAGGCAGCCTTAATTGGATGGCGGAAGCAGTCAACTGGAAGACCACCTCCCAGGAGATTGTGCCCATCACACCTGTGTGGGGTCAGGATCCGAAAATGGTTCTAACTCTTCTGTCACCACAGACGCTGCCAGACCTGCTGTGTATTCACAAGGATGATACCAGAACAGACAGCATATACTGTATGAAAGACTGAACAAGCTGGGGCTCTTATCTCGATAAGGGGACTGAGGAGGTGACCTGATAAAGATCTTTAAAATTATGAAAGGGTTCGATATGGTAAGTGATAATAATAATGAGAAGTTTAGTTTAGTTTAGAGATACAGCACTGAAACAGGCCCTTCGGCCCACCGAGTCTGTGCCGACCATCAACCACCCAATTATACTAATCCTATATTCCTACCACATCCCCACCTGTCCCTATATTTCCCTACCACCTACCTATACTAGGGGCAATTTATAATGGCCAATTTACCTACCAACCTGCAAGTCTTTTGGCTTGTGGGAGGAAACCGGAGCACCCGGAGAAAACCCACGCAGACACAGGGAGAACTTGCAAACTCCACACAGGCAGTTCCCAGAATTGAACCCGGGTCGCTGGAGCTGTGAAGCTGCGGTGCTAACCACTGCGCCACTGTGAGGCAATGCATTTGGGGAGGGGAAATAAAGTGAGGGAATACACAACAGGAGGATATTGAGAGGGGTAGAAGAAGTGAGAGACCTTGGAGTGCATGTCCACAGGTCCCTGAAGGTGGCAGGACAGGTAGACAGACTGAAGGTGGCATATGGTTGCTTTCCCTTTATTGGCCAAAGTATAGAATATAAAAGCAGGGATGTAATGCTGGAACTGGATAAAACACTGGTTAGGCCATAGTTTTGAGTATTGCGTACAGTTCTGGTCACCACATTACAGGAAGGACATAATTGCTCTGGAGAGAGTACAGAGGAGATTTACAAGAATGTTGCCAGAGCTATGAGGAAAGATTGGATTGGCTAAGGTTGTTTTACTTGGAATAGAGGAGGCTGCGGGTGAATTAATTGAGGTGTACAAAATTATGAGTAGACAGGAAGGACCTGTTTCTCCTAGCGGAGAGAACAATCACGAGGGGGCACAGATTTAAGGTGATTGGTAGAGGATTAGAGGGGACAAGAGAGAAAACTTTTTCACCCAGAGGGTGGTGGATGTCTGGCATTCACTGCCGGGATCGGTGGTGGAGACAGAAACCCTCAACTCAGCTAAAAAGTACCTGGACCTGCATCTTAAATGCTGTAACCTGCAAGGCTGCAGACCAGGTGCTGGAAGGTGGGATTAGATTGGGCGGCTAGTTTTTTCAGCCAGCGCAGACACGATGGGCTGAATGGCCTCCTTCTGTGCTGTAACATTTCTATGGCTCTATGGTAGGTGCAGAGAAATATGTTTCCACTTGTGGGGAGGTCCAAAACTAGACACCATAAATACAAGATAGTCACTGACAAATCCAATAGGGCCTTCAGTAGAAACTTCTTTACCCGAAGACTATCAAGAAAGTGGAACGTGCTACCAAAGGAGATGAGGCAAATAGCATAGATACATTTAATGGGAAGCTAGATAAGCACGAAGGACAAAGGAGTAGAAGGATATGCTGGGTATTAAATGAAGAGGTGCTGGAGGAGTCTCATGTACAGCATAAAAGCCAGAATAGGCCAGTTGTACTGAAAGAGTCTAAAGTGCAGAAACAGATCAATGTAAGAAGTCCATCAAAGCTATAATTCTGACCTGGAATATTTTTGCACCATTAAAATAAAATTCCCACGTTGATTAAGAAATCTACACCTTGACATTTCCCAAAAGTCCTCTTGAATGGATGACGATCATATTACACTGGAACCTAAAATCCAGGGAGGGAGTGTATTTACAACATTTTAAACATGAATGCTGAACAGGAAAATTGATATTTTATAACAAAAGTATTGCACAAATGTTTAATTTTTATTACAGAAATTGAACATTTACAAGTTTTTATTTACAAACTAATAAATTATATCATTACCAATTATTTGGCATAAAGCACCATTACTTACTACTGTTTTCATATCACAGAAGCAGTAACCATCAATTTTGGTTGTCCATCTCACCTCCCCTCAATAAGGCATTGGTTTACAATTTATTGTTTTTTTTTACTTCATATTTTGTAAAATTAAGTTCATATTAAATTAAAATCCAATTCTTTTTTGCTAAACAAAATGACGCTTACAATAGTATTTCAGCTTAAAAATCAGCTTGTTGAAGGTACATGCAAATATCATTTTATCATCTGCTATACAGCTGAAGGGTAGCACTTTGGATAAAGGCAAGAAGGAACTGCAATTGGTTGATCTGTATTTACTGTTAAAGTATTTTTACAGCAGTTCCTTTTTAAGAATTACTTTTCAATGTTACACAGCAGACCACATAGGATTAATTCTCAAAATGTACAAAATAATTCCCATTCAGTATAATACATGACTAAAATTAACTTTGAAACCAGAATTTTAATTTATAGTAGTTTACCAAAAAAATCTTATTCTCAATGTGCACATTACTCAAATAATTTTGCAATTAAAAGTGATCTGACTAAATTAAAGGCTTCATATTTTATGAGGTGCCAATTAACTTTCATTTGAAGTCTTTAGCAAGCACACATCTGAGTTTGCAACATCAATAAGGACAAATGTTGGGCAGAGTTTTATTTTGATCTATTTGACTGACATTTCCTCTGATTGAACAATTGATTCCAATTTATAAAGAGCTGATGAAATCAATTGAAACATATATATAATTAGTTGCAAAAATGTAATCACTCATCTTTAGATTTAGTTGAACGCTTGATTAAAAAAATTAAGACCTAACAATTCTGGTAAAATAATACAATATGCCAGTACATAATACTGTAGCTCCAGTTTGGGATTCGTTGGTAGTTTACATTCCATTATAGGCAGGGCCACCACCTCCTTCAGGTACCACCCAGTTGATATTCTGGCTAGGATCCTTAATATCACACGTCTTGCAGTGAACACAGTTCTGGGCATTGATCTGCAATCTCATCCCATTACCACTTTCCAAAGGAACAAACTCATAAACACCTAAGGGGGGGGGCGGAAGAAATAATTCATGTGACAAAATATCCACAAGGATGGGGTTATGGGAAGTTAAACAGTAAAATACAATGCAAAAAAAATTCTCAGACTAACAGGAATCATCAGCAGAGCCAACCGGAAAGGGACAAAAAGATCAAGGGGTTCACCATTGGAATTCCCACATGCATTCTCCTCAACTTCCATTGCTGAGGAGGGGAAATAGGAGAAAGAAAAAAAACTTGCATTTAAATGGCACCTTTCATGACCTCATGATGCCCCAAGTGCTTTACAGTTATTTAAGTAATTTTGAAGTGTAGTCACTGCTGTAATGTAGGAAATACAGCACACAGCAAGGTCCTTCAAACAGCAACATGTTTTACTGATGTTAGTTGAGGGATAAATATTGGTCAGGGCACCAAGAGGAACGCCACTGCTCCTAGAAACAATGGCCTTGGTATATCTTTTATGTACACTCGAGAGGGCAGATGGGGCCTTGGTTTAATGTCTCATTCAAAAGATGACAGTGCAGCACTTCTTCAGTATTGTCAGCCTAAATCATGTGGTCATGTACATGGTACATGGGATTGTGATATTATAGCTATTACGGAAGCGTGGTTGAGGGATGGGCAGGACTGGCAACTCAATGTTCCGGGGTACCGATCCTTCTGGCGTGACAGAGGTGGAGGTAAGAGAGGAGGGGGAGTTGCATTATTGATTGAGGACATCACGGCAGTACTTAGAGAGGATATCCCGGGGGGAATGTCCAGCGAGGCCATATTGGTAGAACTTAGAAATAAGAAAGGGGTGATCACTTTGATGGGATTATACTATAGGCCCCCCAATAGTCAGAGGGAAGTGGAGGAACATATATGTAGGGAAATCACAGAAAGGTGTAGGAATTATAGGGTTGTAATAGCAAGTGATTTTAACTTCCCTAATATTGACTGGGACTGCCTTAGTGCTAAGGGATCAGATGGGGAAGAATTTGTTAAGTGTGTCCAGGATAGTTTTCTGAAGCAGTATGTGGATGGCCCTACTAGAGAAAGGGCTACACTCGACCTCATCTTAGGAAATGAGGATGGGCAGGTGGTTGATGTGTCAGTGGGGGAGCACTTTGGGACCAGTGACCATAACTCTATTAGCTTCAAGGTAGTTATGGAAAAGGATAGGACTGGTCCTCAGGTTGAAGTCCTAAATTGGGGGGGAGAAGGCTAATTTCAATGGCATCAGACAGGAACGCTCAAAAGTTGAATGGGAGAGGCTGTTAACAGGTAAAGGGACGTCTGGCAAGTGGGAGGCTATTAAAAGTGAGATAGGAAGAGTTCAGGGCCGGCATGTTCCTGTTGGATGGAAGGACAAGGCTGGCAAGTTTAGGGAACCTTGGTTAACGAGGGATATTGAAGGTCTGGTCAGGACAAAGAAGGAGGCATATGTCAGGTATAGAGAGCTGGGATCAAGCGAGTCCCTCGAAGAGTATAGGGGATGTAGGACTACAATTAAGAAGGAAATTAGGAGGACGAAAAGGGGCCATGAGATTTTCTTGGCAGATAAGATAAAGGAGAATCCTAAAAGATTCTGTAATTATATTAAGAGTAAAAGGGTAGCTAGGGAGAGAGTAGGTCCCTTTAAGGATCAATGTGGCAATCTACGTGTGGAGCCACGGGAAATGGGCGAGGTCTTAAATGAATATTTCTTGTCCATATTTACCGTAGAGAAGGTCATGGAAGCTAGTGAGTTCAAGGAAAGGAACAGCGATATCATGGAGCATATCAACATTACAAAAGAGGTGTTGGAGGTTTTGAAGCGCATTAAGGTGGATAAATCCCCAGGGCCTGACCAGGTGTATCCTAGGATGCTATGGGAAGCAAGGGAGGAGATTGCTGGGGCCCTGGCAGAGATTTTTTGTATCATCGTTAGCCACGGATGAGGTGCAGCTAATGTTGTGTCGTTAATCAAGAAGGGCAGCAGGGATAAGCCAAGGAAGTACAGGTGGGTGAGCCTTACATTAGTGGTGGGAAAGTTATTGGAAGGGATTCTGAGAGACAGGATTTATATGCATTTGGAAAGGCCTGGTCTGATTAGGGATAGTCAGCATGGCTTTGTACGTGGGAAATCATGTCTCACGAATTTGATTGAGTTTTGAGGAGGTGACCAAGAGGATTGACGAGGGCAGGGCGATGGATGTTGTCTACATGGACTTTAGCAAGGCTTTGACAAGGTCCCGCATGGTAGGCTGGTCCAGAAGGTTCACATGGGATCCAGGGTGAGCTAGCAAATTGGATACAAAATTGCCTTGGTGATAGGCAGAGGGTGGTAGTGGAGGGTTGTTTTTCAGATTGGAGGCCGGTGACCAGTGGTGTGCCACAGGGATCGATGCTAGGCCCTCTGTTATTTGTCACATATATTAATGACTTGGATGTGAATGTAGGGAGCATGATTAGTTAAGTTTGCAGATGACATCAAAATTGGTGGTATAGTGGACAGTGAAGAAGGTTGTCTAAGGTTACAACAGGATATAGATCAACTGGGAAAGTGGGCAAGGGAGTGGCAAATGGAATTTAACGCAGACAAGTGTGAAGTGATGCATTTTGGGAAGCTGAACCAGGGTAGGCCATATACAGTGAATGGCAGGGCCCTGGGGAGTGTTGTTGAGCAGAGAGACCTTGGGGTGCAAGTACATACTTCCCTGAAAGACAACACAGGTAGACAGGGTGGTGAAGAAGGCATATGGCATGCTTGCCTTCATCGGCCGAGGCATTGAGTACAAGAGTTGGGACGTCATGTTACAGTTGTACATAACATTGGTTAGGCCGCATTTGGAATACTGTGTGCAGTTCTGGTTGCCGCACTACAGGAAAGATATGATTAAGCTAGAGAGGGTGCAGAAAAGATTCACAAGGATGTTGCCTGGTTTGGAGGGCTTGAGTTATAAAGAGAGATTGGATAGGCTGGGTCTGTTTTCCCTGGAGTGAAGGAGGCTGAGAGGGGACATGATAGAGGTATATAAAATTATGAGAGGCATAGATAGGGTAGATAGCCAGAGTCTGTTTCCCATGGTAGGGGTGACTAAAACTAGAGGGCATAGATTTAAGGTGAGAGGGAGGAGATTTAAAGGGGATCAAAGAATAGTGGGTTTCTGGAATGAGCTGCCTGAGGTGGTGGTGGAGGCAGGAACAGTAGCAACATTTAAGAGGCATCTGGACAGGTACTTGAATGAGCAAGGCATAGAGGGATATGGAATTAATGCAGGCAGGTGGGATTAGTATATATAGGCATTATGGTCGGCATGGACGCGGTGGGCCGAAGGGCCTGTTTGTATGCTGTACGACTCTATGACTCTATGTTTCTCCAGTGATCCCACAACCTTCTGAGTCAGAGGCAAGAGTGCTACTACTGAGCAGCAGAATCTCATTGGTGAACTACTCCTGCTGAATCAGTTTATGCTTTAGTGGGCTACTCCAAGTATTGGTTCAAGAGGTGCAAGAGCCAGTCACTACCCTTTCCTTTCATTTACAAATGCATCCATAACAACAGAATTTCAAGATTTTTACATATTGATCATCTAAAAACTCCACCATAGTCATAACCCTTTAAGTTATCACTTTAAAAATCAAATTCAAGGTTGCTTTTTAAACTATGTTTGTTGCTTTAACAAACAAGTGCAAAATCAAAACTTACCTGAGACAATGCAATTTTGACAACTGGAGCTTTTAGGGGCAGAAGATTCTTTACCAGACTCTTACAAGTGTAGCTAATCATACTGTGTATAAATACACTCGAGAATATCATATTCCCCAAATATATGTATTTTTTAAAAGCTGATCTCAACTGCAGTAGCGATTGTTGATTCAACTGGCCTGAAGATATCTTAGGTTACAAAAACAAAGTACTAGAGTTCCTACACCCAAACGTTCATTCATGACCCCTACTGAATGTTGGCATGTGTGGCAAGAAGAGGGTTGAATTTGGTCACCATACCTCCATGGTTTCATTGTTCACAATGCCTAGACTTACAGATGAAAAATAGCCAATTGGGCAAAACACCAGGGAACTTCAAACAAAATGCAATCTACTATGTGAAGTGAGGCGAGAGTGACTGTCCTCAATATCAAGGCAGCATTTGACCAAATGTGGCATCAAGGAGTCCCAGTAAAATTGAAGTCAATGGGAATCTCCACTGGCTGGAGTCATACCTAGCACAAAGGAGTTCCTCAGGGCAGCGTCCTAGATCCAACCATCTTCAGTTGCTTCCCTCCATCATAAGGCCAGAAGTGGGGATATTCACTGATGATTGACTGTTCAGCACCATTCATAACTCTTCAGATAGTGAAGCAGTTTGTGCCCGCATGTAGCAAGACTTAGACAACATTCAGGCTTGAGCTGATAAGTGGCATGTAACAATTGCGCCAGTCAAGTGCCAGCAAATGACCATCTCCAATAAGAGAGAATGCTAACCATTTCCCCTTTACATTCAATGGCATTACCACTGTTGAATCCCCCACCATTAACATCCTGGCAGTAACCACAGAAATACTGTAACTACAAAAATAGGACAGAGGCTGGGAATTCTGCAGTGGGAAACTCTTCTCCTAACTTCAAAAAGCATGTCTCCCACCTACGAGACACAAGTCAGGTATATGATGGAATACCCTCCACTTGCCTGGATGGGAGCAGCGCCAATAACACTCAAGAAGCTCAATACCATCCAGAACAAAGCAGCCCACTTGATTTACAGCTCATCCAGCACCTTAAAAATTCATTGCCTCCACCAGTGGCGCAATGTGTACCATCTGCAAGATGCACTGCTGCAACGTGCCAAGCCTCCTTTGATAGCACCTTCCAAACCTGCGGCCTCTACAGCCTAGAAGGACAAGGGCAGCAGACACATGGAAACACCACCGCCTGCAAGTCGCCCTCCAAGCCACACACCATCCTGGCTTGGAACTGTACCGTCGTTCCTTCACATTGGGTCAAAATCCTGGAACACCCTCCCTTACAGCACTGTACCTACACCACTTGAACTGCAGCAGTTCTTGAGGGCAATTAGGAATGGGCAATAAATGCTGGTCTTGCTAGCGATGCTCACAACCCACGAATGAATAAAAAACTGTTCGTGATAAAGAGGTAAAGGGAGGAAATTGTAATGGGAGCAGGAAAAAGGAGGGAGAATATTTTTTGCTATTCCGTAATTATATCAAGTTTGACAAAATGAGTGATACATTTTATCCTTTGGTACAACTGAAATACAGACATTTTGAGTCCCAAGCTTGAACATGTTGTATTTCATATAAATGCTGATGACTTTTATTGGAATTGACCCAAGATTATTAAGCCAGAAAAATTTAAAAAGCGGATGTATTTCTCAGGCAACTGAAAATGATAAGATCACTGAAGCGCTGATTGTGATGAATTCAACTCATGTTAACAACTTCAGCAACTCTAGATAAGTAGTTCCATTCACTCCTTAATCCCCAGAAGGTGGCACAGGCCTACTTAAACTCACTTCATTTCAAAGAAAAAAAAACAAAAATAAGAGGTATTTCAATTACAATTCTTTACAATGGATGTTTTTTTCCCCCGAAGGGTTTCAACTGTAAAAAAAAAAATACTTACTGCAAACCATTCAGGTAATGATGCAAGGCTTTGCCCATATCTTTATGTTTGAAATGAACGCAATGACAGAGCTTCATGAAATCAGATTAGTTAAAAATACCTGCAGGACAGAATCTTTGCTCTGGTCCATCAAACTCAGCCAAGTTCCTGTTTACTGGTACGCTATCATCCAATAGGGTCAAATGTGCTGGTTGATCATCTTCATGATTGGTTCCACTAAGGGCCACAGAGGATAGAAGGTCAAAGCTGATTTTTCCATCTGGCTTAGGGTATTGAATGGGTGTGCAGTCCTTGGTTGGCTTTAATTGAGAATAATCTGCTCCTGCAATTTGAAAGGAGTACTTTTTAGACAAATATTGCATAATCCAAGGTTTTACACTGCACATAAGAGCAAGAAGCTTGTCTCATTGAGAGTCACAAATTCGTTTCAATAAGACAAGATCAGTTGATTTGCTAGAATTTCTGCCTGAAAGTCAGGTTCGATCTTAAAGTAGAATTGAGTAACACATTATGAAGACACTCGTGGATCTGCTCTCACACTGGAGATTATATTGTATATCTGGATGGTCCAGATGTCGGGGAAGAGGATTCAGGTGGAGACTGGATGCAAGTTGAAGTTTATGGTGTGTGCATGGCGAGTCTGGAGAGGCAGATTGAGTTACACAAAAAAAAAGACATGAAAGTTAAGCTCTGGAAGAACAAAAAGGTAGATGTGTTGGCAGAGCAGGCCAGGAGCTCATTGAATCAAATCCAAAGCTTGTGTAGCTCAAGGTATATCTACAGTAATGTGCTGTAAATGGGGTGTTATTATCTGCACAAAACTAACACCCCATTATTCTCTTACAGCATATAATAATCCATTCACCTCACATTTAAAGGAACACTATTATCAAACACTTTCAGTCTGAGGAGTGCAGTGTCATGGTGGCTACAATCCAATCCTTTTCTTTGCAACAAGCAGCCTGTGACTCAAGTGCAAAACCTTCAATGTCAATTCCCTCAAAATAATACAAATAGTGCAAGGGGCCCATAAGGTGTAGATCTGAAATATTTTATTCATATATTTAAAAACATTAAAATAAAACTTGACTGAGAAGAATCTTGCTGCATTGTAGAGAAATGTTTTGTAGGAATATAGGAACAGGTGTAGGCCATTCAGCTCCTCATGCCTGTTCTGCCATTCAATTAGATCATGGCTGGTCTGATACTCAATTCCTTTTTATTTAATATGATTGGTGAATATCAAAAGTATAATGAAGATAGAAAATAACTATTGGAAAGGAGAAAATAGAGAAAAACATTTCAAAGAGGAAGAAAATGATTTAGGATACAAAATAAATTTTACTGAAGAGTTAAGTGATGATCTTAAAAACAAAATCTCCAAGTGTGAGGATCATACAAACCAGAGGCAGAACAAATGAGACAAGATAAATGAAAAGAGGGTGATGGTGTTACTATACAAGACAGTGGTTAGAGTCCACCTCAAATACCACATGTAGTATTGGCCATGATGCCATAGGAATGGTTTTAAGGCCCATGTGAGGGTCAATGCGGGACAAGAAACAGTTTTGCCGAAAGGTATAAAAATGTTGGGCTTAATCTCCCTTTTATTGACAAGCAATCACGCAGAGGTGTGGTTCAAAATTAAAGGATTAAAAAACTCCAATCTTGTAAGGTTAGTGTAAGTTCCGAAGAAGGGTCACTGACCCGAAACGTTAACTCTGCTTCTCCTTCCACAGATGCTGCCAGACCTGCTGAGTGGTTCCAGCATTTCTTGTTTTTACTTCAGATTTCCAGCATCCGCAGTATTTTGCTTTTATATTAAGGTTAGAGTGCTTCCTCAATGCTCTTTGCTACCTCACTGATTTCTACCTGGATGCAAGTTTACAGATTGCTTTCTGGAACAGCTGATCTGATTTCTAAGGAAAACTACATACTACAGCATAATCTGTGTCCATCAAGGTATTTAGAGATCTTTGGGAAGCCTGAACAAAACTATCAGTATATAAACTTTTGACAAGGGACTAGTCCAAGATGGACCTTTGGACAGTAAGAAGGTGCTTTTATTTGTTGCTGTTAAAGCAATCGTACATGAACTGAAGATGCTTAATTCTAATGATGATTTTCTACTGTACAATGACAATGTTTTCTTTACAAACCCATGACTTATACCTGAAGTTTCTTCAGGAAACAAAAGCTGCAAAGATAAAAAGGCATGTCCCCAAATTAAAGAAAACTTTGCATCTTTGGTTCCAACAAATTATCTCTGCAGATATACCCCATTCAGTTCACAGCACGGTAAGTTCTGGCATATTGTGTGGAGTTTGCAAGTTCTCCCTGTGCCTGCGTGGGTTTCCTCCGGGTGCTCCGGTTTCCTCCCACATGCCAAAGACTTGCAGGTTGATAGGTAAATTGGCCATTATAAATTGCCCCTAGTATAGGTAGGTGGTAGGGAAATATAGGGACAGGTGGGGATCTGGTGGGAATATGGGATTAGTGTAGGATTAGTATAAATGGGTGGTTGATGGTCGGCACAGACTCGGTGGGCCGAAGGGCCTGTTTCAGTGCTGTATCTCAAAAAAAAAAAAATTACTAAATCACCTTTGTGTTTCAGTGTCCAGGGTTCCAATCCTCGAAATAGCCAGTAAAATATTCCAGTATAAATCATTCCACCATAAACACCAAATGGTCCATGGCAGGAGGGTCGGATATTCCTCACAGAATAAAGTTCCTTCCAAATCCAAGAGTCTCTTATGTCCACATCATACTCTGGTACGTGAAGGCCTGAATTCAGAAGAAAAATTATATCAATTTCAGAAAAGGAAACAATCTAAAAACCTTTGATCAATTGAGCAAAAATAAAGTGATGATGTGACAGGTTGCCAACAAGAAAAACTGTTAAGATCAACTTGTTAAAATAGAACATAGAACATAGAACAGTACAGCACAGTACAGGCCCTTCGGCCCACGATGTTGTGCCGAACCTTTAACCTACTCTAAGATCAAACTAACTACCTAACCTTCATTCTACTATCATCCATGTACCTATCCAAGAGTCGCTTAAATGCCCCTAATGTACCTGCTTCTACTACTACCGCTGGCAGCGCATTCCACGCACCCACACTCTCTGTGTAAAGAACCTACCTCTGACATCTCCCCAAAACCTTCCTCCAATCACCTTAAAATTATGGACCCTGGTGATAGCCCTTTCCACCCTGGGAAAAAGTCTCTGACTATCCACTCTATCTATGCCTCTCATCATCTTGTACCCCTCTATCAAGTCACCTCTCATCCTTCTTCGCTCCAATGAGAAAAGCCCTAGCTCCCTCAATCTTTCTTCGTAGGACATGCCCTCCAGTCCAGGCAGCATCCTGGTAAATCTCCTCTGCACCCTCTCTAAAGCTTCCACATCCTTCCTATAATGAGGCGACCAGAACTGAACACAATATTCCAAGTGTGGTCGAACCAGGGCCTTATAGAGCTGCAGCATAACCTTGCGGCTCTTAAACTCAATCCCGTTAATGAAAGCCAACACACCATACGCCTTCTTAACAACCCTATCAACTTGGGTGGCAACTTTGAGCGATCTATGGACATGGACCCCAAGATCCCTCTGTTCCTCCACACTGCCAAGAATCCTGTCTTTAAGCCTGTATTCCGCATTCAAATTCGACCTTCCAAAATGAATCACTTCACACTTTTCCAGGTTGAACTCCATCTGCCACTTCTCAGCCCAGCTCTGCATCCTGTCAATATCAATGTCAATGCTCCTTTTCTGCCACACACATCAAGTGGAGGTGTTTTAAAGGAAATTTGAAGCAAAAGCTATTAGATCCATACCTTGAGTCACAGGCTGATTATCTTCAAATAGTTTCTTAAAGATAGCCTCTGCAGCAATTATGCCACTCTTCATAGCAGTATGTGTTCCTTTAATTTTTGGGACATTCATCAATCCTGGGCTGCAGCCAATCAATAGTCCTCCAGGGAAGGACATTCTAGGCATAGACTATGGAACAATATTGTTTCAGTCACTAACTTCTTAAATTTTAACATTATCCATACTGATCTGTGATGGTATTCCATCATGCTAACATATTGAATTTTGCTAACATATTGAATTTTGCTAACATATTGAATTTTGCTAACATACTGACAACCAGCATTGTCCAATACAGCAGCATTACAAAAAGGGAAATACTACTAGCCTCAAGTTTTTAAATTGTAAGCAAAACATGCAATTTCAGATTTCTACTTTGACCTCCACCTTGGTCAAACTTGAGCTATAACTATTTTCCATGGGTTGGGGGAGGAAGGAGAAAAGAGAAAGGGGAAAGAGTTTGAAATAGTTATAATGATCTGACTATGATTTTATATACTCACTTCTGTGTTGATCTAAATTATTTTAATTGGAGTGGAAGAGGCAAGGATTACTCACCTGTGCTAATAATCATATTAAGAACCACTGATTGCTAGCAACAATGAAGCCCAATCTCTCTAAGAAAATATCTACACAATACAAGTTAATGTTACACACTGTGCAAATATTAGAATGGTACAGTATATCTTAAAATACCTGTAAACCACCCTCATTTAAGGCACGGGCTCCATAGGCAATCCTTTTACCACCTTCGAAGGTCGGTGCTACTGAAGGATGGTGCTTCCACCTCTGGAATTCTTTAAATGGGTTCAGATACGGGTTTTGATAATCCAAACCCACCTATAGAGCAAATCAAACAAGCACTGAACATAAACACCCATATTTGAATCTTGAGAAATGAGAAATTCAAGTGCAAATAGGCACCAGAAAGAAAATTCACCTTGGGACAGCTGAACTTACTGACAGCAATACAGATGACAGTGAAATAAACTTAACTATCTGAGGCGATCTTTTTATTCTGTATGCTTTTTATAATAAGCACTGGGTTTTCCTATTTGGTACAAGTAAATGATGCAAGCATAATTTATTTACATTCTTTCACAGCATGTGGCGTCACTGGTTAGGCCAGTATTTATTGCCCATCTCTAACTGATCTGAGCAGGTGGTGGTGAGCTGCCATTTTAATCATAAAATGATTATTTTTCACACATATAAAATGATAAATTCAGTTCTTCCTTGTGTGAAATGATGTTTCGCTGAGCCATGAATTTGCCATTTATACCCACGGAGTAAACACAAATCATATTTCTGTCTGAATAGGATCAGTTGAAAGGTTACACACTTATACTTCAGGGAGTGCCTGTAAATTAGGGGTAAGAGGATTTATTTGGAGGGAAAAGATAGGGAGGATGTGACAATGTACTTAAAGAGGTGAAAAAATGAAAGTTGGCATGACTTGCAACAGGAAGGGGAAACAATAGGAGAGAAATGCACGAAATGGGCCAAGAGGTAAAAAAACAAAATTAATAGGATTAGTTCCAGAGCATCAGCCAAAATAGACAGGCAAATGACTAAAGAGGAAATTTGAGTTGCGTAGTCATGACATAGATTAGAAATGACATGCAAACAGAGGATCTTAACCCTTAATCCAGGCACACCGTTTTGAGTAGATTAATAAATATTTTAGTCACTGATAGACTGAAGGAGGAAGTCAGCGCACTAGGCTCAAATGGACAAGGGTATTTTAAAGACATGGATAGCAAAATCAATCATGTGCAAGTTACTATCTCAAGCTAACAAAAGATGAGTCTTCAAGAGATGTAAATGGGAGGAGCAGAATCATCAACAACTGTCATCTGAAAAAATGGGTACAGTGGTTAAGTTCTGAAATTGCTGAACTCAAAGTTGAGTCCAGATGTCTATAAAGTGACTAAACAAAAGATGAGGTGCTGTTCCTCAAGCTTACACAGTGGCGCAGTGGTTAGCACCGCAGCCTCACAGCTCCAGGGACCCGGGTTCGATTCCGGGTACTGCCTGTGTGGAGTTTGCAAGTTCTCCCTGTGTCTGCGTGGGTTTTCTCCGGGTGCTCCGGTTTCCTCCCACAAGCCAAAAGACTTGCAGCTTGATAGGTAAATTGGCCATTATAAATTGTCACTAGTATAGGTAGGTGGTAGGGAAATATAGGGACAGGTGGGGATGTTTGGTAGGAATATGGGATTAGTGTAGGATTAGTATAACTGGGTGGTTGATGTTCGGCACAGACTCGGTGGGCCGAAGGGCCTGTTTCAGTGCTGTATCTCTAATCTAATCTAATCTTACGTTGAGCTTCACTGGAACAGTAGGAGGCCGAGGACTGAGAGGTCAGAGCGGAAGTGGGGTGGAGAATTAAAATGACAGGTGACTGGAAACTCGGGATAATGTTTGCGGACTGAACGGAGGTATTCTGCAAAGTACTGCCCAAGAACTGAAAAGATTTTAATATAACAATTAAAAAAAAGACATAATCCAAGGAGCAACAGACCATTGAGCCTAATATAAAATAAAAAGAAAAAATGCTGGAAATGCTCAGCAGGTCAGACAGCATCTGTGAAGAGAGAAACAGAGTTACCACTTCAGGTCGATGATCTTTTGTCGGAACAGGAAAATGTTATAGATGTACAGTATAACAAAATACCAGGATAGGTATAGTGCAGTACCATGAAAGAAAGTCAGCATGGTTTTAAGGGAGGAAAGTTTGTCAAGGAAACCGACCCCGTTGACAAAAGAAATTTTGTGAATGCGATATACTTAGATTCCAAAGAGCCTTTTTATACTATGCGACAGAAGATGACTTGGGACAGGAAGTAAAATTGGTTAAGCTAGAGAAATCAGCATGGTTATAAAGGCAGCTCTGCTGACATGGCAAAGGATCACTAACTGAATGCCATAAGGGTTATTGTATTTTGGAGTGTATATCAACAATTGGAGTTGGGGAACAAAAACAAAGCAATCTAAGTTTCTAGATGATACCACATTTGGAAGGGATTAAACAGGGAAGACGTGGATCAAGTTCAAAGGGATTGGGATAGGTTGGGAAGATGGGCTGTGAGTAGCAAGTGACTAATATGAATAAATCGAAAGAGATAAGACTAGGGAAGGGAATGTGAACTTAACGGCCCTGGGCGACAAGATATAATAGAAGATGAATAGGAAGTTTGTACTGTTCAGCAGTCAGGAACACTATCCGAATCAAGCTAACTGGATCTGAGATGTATAATTAACATGATAGAGCATAATCCCCAGGAGGTGATATGAGTCTGAACAAGACACTGGTACTGCTGTATCTTGAGTATGGTACATCATTTTGGTTGCCACACTACAAGCAAGGATATCAAGGAATTGGAGGCACCGCAAAAAAGCAAACAGATATCTAGTGTAAGGCATCATAGCTAAAAGGAGAGGATCTGGAATTATCTACTCTGGAATAAAAAACCAAAGGAAGATTTATTCAAATATTCAATATTCTTGAGAGAACAGATGCATTGAACTCCGAAGATATGTTTGACATTGCTACAACTCTAGATCAGGGACATGGGCTTGAGCTTAGAAAAAGGTTTAGATTTAATTACTTTACCCTGAGAGTGCTGAATGCATGGAGTGGACTGCCCAAGAGTGGAAAATAATGGCAGAATTTGATAGGTATCTGAGGAAGTATAATCGAAGAGTATTTGTTTTTGTGACAGGCCAGGTGGACTATTGAGACTTTGCTGTCCTGTGATTTTATATGTTCAAAAACCACTATATTTTAATGATCCAAATAATGATACCAGTTTGAATTTATATAGAACCTCTAACATAGTAAAAACATCCCAAGGTACTTCAAAGAAGCATTATCAAACAAAATTTGACACCAAGTCACATAAGGAGATATTAAGGCAGATAACCAAAAGCTTGAGGAGCATCTTAAAGGAGGAGAGTGAGGCAGAGAGACGTAGAGGTTTAGGGAGGGAATTCCAGAGCTTGGGGGTCTTGGCAGCTGAACATATGGATGTCAATGGTGAAGTGATTAAAATCACAGATGTGCCAGAACTGGAAGGGTGTAGAGATCTTGGAAGGTTGTATTGCTGGAGGAGGTTACTGAGATGGGGGGTTGGGGAGGCCATGGAGAGATCTGAAAACAAGATTAAGAATTTTAAATTTGAGATTAAAATTTGGACTGGGAGCCAATCTAAGTCAGCAATAACAGGGGAGATGGGTGAACAGTATTTGGTGTGAGTTAGGATATGGGCAGCAGAGTTTTGGATGAGTTCAGGTTTACAGGGTACGAGGTGGGAGGCCAGCCAAGACAGCACTGGAACAGTTAAATCTAGAAGTTACCAAGGTCTGGATGAAGGCTTGAGCAGATGAGCTGAGGCAGGGGCAGAGACTGACAATGTTACAGAGGTGGAAGTAGGCAGTCTTGGTGGGATCGAAAGCTCAGGGCCAAAGAGGATGGCAAGCTTAAATTGCTCATTAAATGACTGAACCCTCATATTACACTTGCAGTTACAGAGCTATCACAAAATTACCCAAATTTACTCAGACAAAATAGGGAAAGAAAACCATTAATGATTAGAAGAAATTAAGACTAGTTTCACTTAAACTTTCCTTCAGCTTACCAAGCAAATATATCACCATACAACGGATGACTACGATTATAGAAGTGTAGCAGTAATTAACATACTTACCACAAAACCCAAAGCCACCAACGGTTCCCCCTCATTTAAGTGATACAGGAATGACCCACCATAAGTATGTCTATCGAGAGGCCACCCCACAGTATGTTCCACTCTGCCAGGTCGCCACCTATTTTCGTCAATAATCCAAATCTGTCAATAAAATGAAAGTCAGAAATACATATTACAATTTAAAGATTTTATATTAACATGATCATCACTTCTGCTGGGAGGTATGACTTTATGCAATAAAATAGAGATAGAATGAAAGGAAAAATACTGTAAAAATACAAGTTTGAAATGAACATACACGCAGCTAAAGATACATTCCAGTGAGAAAGAAAGACTCTGAGAAGGATGCACCATCCATGGCTAAGAAAAAGTGCACAATTCTGCAAAGATTAGTGGTAGGTCAGAATATTGGACAGAATTTAAAAACCAACAAAGAATGACGAAAGAAATAATGAGGGAGTCTTGCTGCATTTCCACACGGACAAATGTGAACAATATGAACAAATGATACCATGAAAAAGATGGCAATAGCGAACTCTGTTTCTGTACATTGGCTACAGCAACATATCACTTGCCACCACATGATTTATCTCCTCAAGACCATCAGACTAAATAGGCATCCCACTGAAATACAATACACAGTCTAATATAGTGGGAAGATATATTTCCCTGTGGCACAGTGGCTAGCACCGCAGCCTCACAGCTCCAGGGACCAGGGTTCGATTCTGGGTACTGCCTGTGCGGAGTTTGCAAGTTCTCCCTGTGATCGCGTGGGTTTTCGCCAGGTGCTCCGGTTTCCTCTCACAGCCAAAGACTTGCAGGTGGTAGGTAAATTGGCCATTGTAAATTGTCCTTAGTGTAGGTAGGTGATAGGGAATATGGGATTACTGTAGTGTTAGTATAAATGGGTGGTTGTTGGTCGGCACAGACTCGGTGGGCCGAAGGGCCTGTTTCAGTGCTGTATCTCTAAATAAATAAATAAAAGCTAGCTAAAAATATAAAAACAGATTGTAAGAGTTTCTACAAGTATTTAAAAAAGAAAAGAATAACTAAACTGAGTGTTAGTTCTCTAGAGAGCAATTCTGGGGACTTAATAATGGGAAATAAGGAAATGGCGGAAGCGAACAGATATTCTGTGTCTGTCTTCACTGCAGAAGACACCCATAATATCCCAGAAATACTTGTAAATCAAGAGGGAAAAGGAGTGAGGAACTTAAAACAATTACAATCACTAGGGAAAGGGTACTGAGAAGACTATTAGAACTAAAGGCTGACAAGTCCCCAGGACCTGACAGCCTGCATCCCAGGGTCTTAAATTTAGCTGCTGAGATAGTACATGTATTGGTTGTAATTTTCAAAAATTCCCTAGATTCTGGAAAGGTCCCATCAGATTGTAAAATAGCAAATGTAACTCCTCTATTCTAGAAAATGAGGGAGACAGAAAGCAGGAAACTACAGGCCAGTAAGCCTAACATCTGTCAGAGAGAAAATGCTAGAATCTCTATTAAGAAGTTTGTAGCAGGACACTTAGAAACTCTTAATGTGATCAGGCAGAGTCAACATGGTTTTGTGAAAGGGAAATAGGGTTTGACTAATTTATTAGAGTTCTTTGAAGAAGTAGCAAGCAAGGTGGATAAAGGGGAACATGTAGATGCGGTGTACTTGGATTTCCAAAAGGCATTTAATAAGGTGCCACATCAAAGGTTACTACACAAAATAAGAGCTCATTGTGTAGAAGCTAACATATTAGCATGGGTAGAGGATTGGTTAGCTAACAGGAAACAGAGAGTAAAGATAAATTTGTTAATTTTCAGGTTGGCAAGCTGTAACTAGTACCACAGGGATCAACGCTGGGGCCTCAACTGCACCCCTTTAAGATTGTACCATTTAATTTATATTGTTGTCCTCATTCTTCCAATCAAAGTGAATCATTTCACATTTCTCTGAATTAAATTTTATCTGCCATGTGTCTGCCCATTTCAGTCTATGTCCTCCTGAGGTCTGTTACAATCCTCCTCTTTACTGCATTCCTGAGTTTCTGGTCATCTGTAAACTTTGAAATCATGCTTCCTGTACCCAAATACATCAAAAAAAGCAGTGGTCCCAAAACCCTTCAGGGACACCACTTCACACTTTCCGCAAATCTGAAATGCAGCTGTTCACCACTACTTTGCTTTCTGTCCCTTAGTCAATTTCTTCAGCCACTGCCTCTTTGATCCCATGGGCTTCAATTTTGCTAACAAGTCCTAACAAGTACTTTATCAAATACCTATTAAAAGTCTACGTATACATCAGCCAGACTACCCGCTTCAACCCTCTCCATTATTTCAAAGAACTCAATCAAGTTAGTCAAATATGATTTGCCTTTAAATCAGTGCTGACTTTCATTTGTTAATCCATTTTTATCAAATGCCAATTCATCTCGTCCCAGATTAAAGTCTCTAACAGTATCCCCACCAATAACTTTCGGCTGACTGGCCTGTAGTTGGTGGATTCCTCCACTGTCTTTTTTTTGATTGGGGTGAAGCAATCTTCCAATTTTCTGGCACCACTCCAGTACCCAAGGAGGACTGGAAGATTGTACCCACAACCTCCACCCTTATTTCCTTTAGCAACCAAAGGTACATCCCATCCGGACCGAGTAACTTTTCTATGTCGAGTGCTGCCAACCCTTTTAGTACCTCCTCTTTGCCTATTTTTATTCTGTCTAATTTCTCTACTACCTCCTCCTTTACTGTGACATTTGCATTCTTTAGTGAAGACAAATGTAAAATACTAATTTTAGTATCTCGACCATGCAAGAAGATCTTTTTGGTCTGTAATTGCTCTACCCTAACTATATACAAGTTTATAAAAAACTTTTGGGTTCCCTTTTATGTTACCCATTAATCTATTTTCATATACTTTCTTTGCCCTTATTTTCCTTTTCAGTTCTCCCCTGTACTTTTTATATTCAGCTTGGTTCTCTAATGAATTATGAATCCAGCATTTATCATAAGCCTCCTATTCCAGTTTCATTTTAATCTCTATTTTTAGTCATCCAGGGAGTTTTAACTTTGAATGCCCTTCCTTCCCCTCCTTTGTGGCAATGTGTACTCTCCACCTGATCCATTGCCTCCATGAAGGCCTGCCATTGTTCATTCACTGTTTTACCTGCCAATCTTCGATTCCAATCCACCTAGGCCAGATCCCTTTTCAACCCACTGAAATTAGTCCTCTTCTAGGTGAGTATTTTCACTTTTAATTTTTCCTTGCCATTTTCCACAACTACTCTAAACCTATCACAACTCTATTGTGATCACTGTTTCCCCAAATGCTGTCCCACTGAAGCATGTTCCACATGCCTCACTTCATTCCTTCCTCGTTGCGCTAGAAACACACAGATCAAGAAAGTTCTCTTGTACACATTTCAGGAATTCTTTCCCCTTTACACTGTCATTTTCCCAGTCTATATTAGGATAACTGCAGTTTTCCACCATCACTATTCTGTAGTTCTTGCATCTTTCTACAATTTGCACCTCAATTTCCTTCCCACTATTTGGTGGCATATACTATACACCCGGCAGCTTAACAGCACCCCTATTCTAACCAAACAGAATCCATCTTTGAACCCTCAGCTGCATCATCCCTTTCTAGTGCTGTATCATTTTCTGTCAATATTGCCATCCCCCTCATTTTTCCTTCCCAATCTTTGAAGAATATATTGTAGCCAGGAATATAAAATGCCCATTCCTCCCCATGTTTGGTCTCTGTTATTGCCACTAAATCATAATCCCAAATGGTTGTGTTTGCCTGTCTTATTTACCACGTTCCAAGTATTAATGCACATGCAGTCCAAAACCATCCTAGTCTGCCTCACATTTCCCCACTGTCTATTCCTTCTCATTTCTGAACTACTTTTTATTCTAATGCTGTCTTTCTCTCCCAATTCACTGTGCACCTCGAACCTCCTCTCTAATGCTTCAACCTGGTGCCCCTTGTCCTGCCAAATTAGTTTAAACCCTCCCCCACAGCATGAGTTAACCTCCTTTGGAGGAGATTGGTCCTAGCTCTGTGGAGACACAACCTATCCATTTTGTACAGGTGCCTCCTACCCCATAACTGGTCCTAATGACCCAGCAATCTGAAGCCCTTCCTCCTGCACCATTTCTCCAGCCACGTGTTAACTTGTCTTATCTTACTATTGCTCACTAGCACGGGGCACTGGGACTACCTTTGAGGTCCTGCTCTTTAACTTCATCCCTAGTTCTTGAAACTCTGGGGGAAAAATTAGTTTGTGAAGTGCTGCTTCAAGCAGCGCTACGCAGGCTTACAGCAATTCCTGGGGGGCTGGCAGTGATATGGGAGGGTACTGTGTGGTTCACGGCACTACATGAACACATTTTCCCAGTCTGTATTTTGTCAACTCTCCTGCAAAGCACCTTGTGACCTTTTATTACATCGGAGGCACTGTATAAACAAGTTGTTGCATTTTAAAAGGTTATCCCCCTTAGATCTAATTAATTACTGATTATTTATATATTTGCTTATTTACTGGAGCCCCTTGGTTTAAATTTCTTAGCACCTCATTCTCACTATCTAATTCTTTTCATCGCTCTTTTTCTCAAGCCACTCCATTTAGCAGATTCACCCAATTCTCACCAAGCTGTGTGTTTAAAGCTCAAAAGTATTAACAAGTGGCTATAAACAGTACTGCGAAGGAATTCATAGTGCATTTACCTCTTTTAATCCTATACCATAAGTCTGTGGTTCACAGTTCTCTCTTAGTTTGAACTGTTTGTACAACTGCTTGGCAAGGTGTCCATGGCAACCCTCACCAAATATTGTCACTTTGGCATGAAGTTCCATTCCTCTTTCAAATGTGTCCTTTGTGAAAATGTGAAGAAAATCATTTCAATTATTGTCTTTGGAATATTGTCAATTGCATCTTATGAAGCAAACACAAGAAAAGTGGTCAGAGTACAGATGTTTCTTCAATTCACTGAACAAAAGGAACCAGCTTTACAGCTCAATCCGTAACACCAATGACACTTTATTGAATCTTATTCAAATGTTCGCCTTTTGAATTAATAAAACACATTTTTAAAATGTAAGATATGTAAATAAAAATGAGGGGGCTGAAAAAATAAAGGCTCAAAATCCATACCTACCTGGTTCAGTTGTACTGGAAAGGACCGTTGCAGCTTGTAGACTAACTTAGTTCATAAGAGATACGGTGCAACACACACCTAAAATACCTGGACGAAGTTAGACATTTTCCAGTTGAAGAATGTGAAACATGAATTGTCCTCTGTTGCACTAAGATTTTAAGCTTCTTGTAGTTTAATTTAAAAAAATATGAAATTTGAATGAAAGTGTCACTTAGTTAAAAATAAATTGGTTCAATATGAGTTTGAGAGTATCTCAACTTGACAGCATTCGACGAGTTATGGCATGGAGGAGCCCTAGCTCAACTGAGATCAATGAGGGGTCAAGTCATACCTGTGTTTGTGGGATTGTGCATTCCCAGAAGTTCCTCTAGGGAGAATCTTCAGCCCAACCATTTTCAACAGCTTCATCAATGACTTTCCATCATAATATCAAGAAAAGGGTTGTTCACTGACTATTCTACACTGACAACTCCTCCAATAATTTTGACCTACAGCATGACTTGGATAACATTTAGACTTGAGCTGTCAAGTGCTATGTAATGATCATCTCCAACTAAGAAAGACCCAACCACCAATCCCCACCACCCCCAACCTTCAATGGCACGACCATCAGCAAGTCTCCACCAACAACATTCTGAGAGTCCCACTGAGTAGAAGCTTAACTGGACCAGTCATTTCAAAAACATAGCTACAAAAGCAGGGCATAGGCTCTGTACTTACTCAGATGAGTGGCTCACCTCCTGACACCTCAAAGCCTCTCAATATTCTACAAATCTCAAGTCAGGAGTGTGATGGATTCACTACTCACCTGGATGTGGGCAGCTGCAGCAATACCCAGGAACACCACCACCCAGGACAAAGCAATCCACTTGATAGGCACTTCTGCAATTAAACTCAATATCCACCCCCCCACCACTGATGTACTCTCACTGCAGCATGTTCCATCTACAGCATGGTTGTACAACATGGGGCCTATGGGCCAGAATCCGGCCCTCTAAAAGGTTTCTATCCGGCACTTCGGGGACAGGTAAAGGTTTGTTAAGACCTCATTCCTAGACAACATGGCTATGCCCAGTGGAGAGGCAGAATTCACAGCCTGCCTCTACATTTACGGTGAGTGCACAGACTAGGGAGTGAGGAGCGGAGAGCGGGGCGTGAGAGACACATACAAAAACAAAGTGGAGAGAGACAGACAGAGACAGAGGGAGCACGGGGGTGGTGGGCAGGAGGCGAGAGAGAGAGAGAGAGAGAGAGAGGGGTGAGAAATAGATATGTGAAGGGGATGGAGAGAGAGAGCAACAGACAGACAGATGGAGGAAAGGAGGGGGTGGGGGAAGAGAGAGAGGGGGGGGGGAAAGAGAGAGAGATAGAGAGAGAGAGATAGAGAGAGAGACTGAGACTCCTGACTGTTGGACATCTAACCAGAATACTCTGCATTGCTACATCAAGTATGCAGGCAGAGAATGAATACTTATGCAAGCAAAAACACTGCCAGTATACTGTATCAGTATTCAACATAGTGACGAGAAACTAAGTCAATAAATTCATCTTCTCATTTAACGCTTCTTCACAAAAATGCACGTTTGTTGTTGCTTTAACAGTAAGATCAACTTTTCATGTTTTATCTTTCCGAAATTTTTTCACAAGCCCCCTACGTAAGACAAAAATTGTAATGTGGTCCCCGCACACAAAATGTTTGGACACCCCTGATCTACAGTATGCATTGCAGTAACTCATCATGCTTACTTCAAGAGCACTTCTCAAATGCACAACCTTTACCACCAAGAGCACAAGATTCTGGAAATACATTACCTCCATGTTATACATCATTCATAACTAGATACCAATTTACATAACAGTGTGACTTGGGTCAAAAATCTTGGAATTGCCTAACCAAAACCATCAGCACAAGAACTGCATTGGTTCAAGGGGCTCACCACCACCTTCTCAGGGTAGCTAGTGATAAGCAATTTAAAAAATGTAGGTTTTGACAGCATCAGCCATATCCCAAGAACAAATTTTAAAAATGAGTTGCATATGGATAAAAAAAACCTTTGGAAGAAAAGGCATATTTGTATTCGCAAAAAATATCTAAAATAAAATACATTCATCCTTTGATCAATAGCATTAATAGGTATATAATTCAAAAACCCTACCTTTGGTGATCCATCTTTATGAATACCAACATCATTGGTAGAAATTCCTTTAATACTCCCATCTTCATGGAATAAAATCTAGATTGTTTAAAAAAAAATTGAACTTTGTTACTACTGCAATGATTTAAATCAGTGGAACATAAAACAGTCGAAGATGATACAAGTCAGCAGTGATTGGCAAAGCATTTCTTAATGGGTATTAATCTCATTGGAGTTTGAATTTCTTTGGCAAGCAGGTTGCAGACTCTGCATAGATCAGGAAATGTTCTGTAACAATTATTTGTAAAGATATCCTGCAGCAATAAAAAAAACATTACTTGTGAATCAATGATATGCTTTGTTTTATTCACATATTTCAATGCACCTTTCAAGATGTTCTATGTCTACCCTTCTATTGACTGAATAATCTAGCCTGTGCAACATCAAAAGCAGGACTGACCAAAATCAGCAATGATGCATGAAATTTAGCTCAGTAGTATTGCAAAGATCCATTGAAACATTCTAACAAAATAAAATCTTTTTATTATATATTAGTGGTAGAAAAATAATTAAAATAAAAACAATCAGGGAAATGGATGCAGGAAATATTGTTCACTTTCACGACAGTCGTGTTTGGGCAGTTTGAATGGTCAATTAGGAAAACTTCCCAACAAACCAGTCCTTATGACACAGAACTTCCCCAGTGGCTCTCTGGATAAATGCACGTATGGCATGATAGCAAACTATACAACCCTGGAAAATCCTCTATGGAACAGATTTAAAACACAATTTTCAAATAGCAATACAGTGTTTTAGACCTGAATCATTATTCACCTCAGAAGCTGCATACCCTGGGTACAATTCCACACCAAGTTCTTCTGCCTGTTCACCTAACCATCTCACCAGGTGACCCAAACGAACAACATAATTTCCATGATTCTTCATGGGAAGACCTGCACAGAAACCAGAAGTGGGTGACAATGCAGACTTTTATGAGAAAAGTTGGTTTTAGATGCATGCATTGAAGGTAGTGAACTATGAGATGCTGATCTAAGCAGTATCTTAGCTGTACTGGCCCTGTCTGCAGATCAAGTCTTTTTATGATGTTACAGGATATCTGACTGAGGAATACATATTCCTGCAATTCACAGTACATGCAACATAAAATAAAAATTCCCGACTACAACTCTGCAAATTGACAAGCAAGAGAGTTACAAACAGAATATATTCACCATACCTGGTAACAATGGAACAGGAATTCTGTACTTCTCTGTTAAAATACCAAATACATCTTCCTTTACTGGAGTGTGCAGTGGAGCCTGTTACATATATATACACACACACACACACATTATTACATTTCAAATATAAACAAGTTTTGATTCAATTCTAGAAATAAAATCCCTAGAAAATTTGATTACAATTGAGATTCTGAGGTAAATCTGGGCCAATTAATAACCCCCGAATCAACTTAGTTTTGGACCCAAATGCCAAAATAGGTTCAGATTCATTTAGTAACACACTGTACTTGTTTGAATTTAATGGGGACTGTTGTCAAGTATTGAAAATTCAGCTAAGGAGGAAAAATTTAATTCCTTGATCTGGCTGACCAATTGTTTAAAAAAAATCTCTTAACACTGTTAAGTCACTATTTGTTATCTGGGATTCCACTAGTGCAAATTGTTTTAGGTAAGTAGTCCAGCAATCTCTTCAAGTACAAAGCTATTAGCTAAGCTTTATGCATAGTAGATAGCTCCATAAAAATGATATATAGCTTACTGTAGCATTTGCTCGCACTGCTAAGTTGCCAACAGAAAACCACTGATTACCATATTGTATTCATCTTATAATATTTGTGTATAGTTAGCAAATTAAATAAAAAGTGTTGCAGATAAATCCATTAGAGGGACATTTTCTCCAATTCCTCCTAAAGTGCTCACTTCAATGAACCAGAAATCAGTTCATCAAAAATATGTTCCTCCAAGAGAAGGCAAGCAAAGTAAATAAAAAAAATTGCATTTTATATAGTGCATTTCACAATCTTAGGAGAGCCCAAAGCATTTTACAGCTTTTTTGAAGTGAGGTCACTGTTGTAATGCTTGGAAATGTGGCAGCCAATTTGCATAAGGCAAGGTCCCACAAACAGCCTCAAAATAATGACCAATATGTTTTAGAGGCATTGCTTGAAAGATAAATATAGGCTAGGGCAATAGGGAGAACTTCCCTGCTCTTCTTCAAGATAGCGCCATGGGATCTTTTACATCCACCTAAGAGGGCAGACTCAATACTGCACTGCAGTGTCAGCCAGGATATTGTGCTGCAGTCTCTGGAGCAGGACTGTGAAAGTTCTAAGAATGAGAAGTTATCAGAAGTTTTAAGATTAGAATAACAAAATCAAAAATCTGTTACTTTACCCCTTGTCACAGTCATATTTTTCCAGTGACAAAAATACTGTCACTACTGCCAAAGGGGAATTGCTACCCCACCTCATTATGTTACAAAAATACCTTTTGTCTTTTATATATTAGATAGAATTGTATTACCACAAGCTCCAAATTGCATTTTTCTCCCCAATAAGGTGTTTTTGGAGAAAAACACTTCACATTCAACATAAAACTATTTTTCTCACCCCTCTGTCTTTCCAATCTGGGAACAACTCCTTCAGAGCTTTTGGTTCTAGGCAGGCCCCTGAAAGGATATGTCCACCAATCTGTGCAGCTTTCTCCACCAAACATACACGTAGTTCCTTGTCATGTCTATCAGCCAGCTGTTTAAGGCGGATTGCTGCAGACAGGCCAGCAGGTCCTCCACCTACTATCACCACATCAGCTTCATCTGCAAACCGCTCCATATTGACCCCTTGAAATAGGATGAAAATGTGAATCTATCATATGAATTACTTTGAAGGTTCAGCCACATTTGATCATATTAAACAGGAGGAAACAGACAATTTAAGGATTTTCCAAAAATATATTGTTATGACCAGTGAGAAAGGAGTCTAGGGTTCCCTCTCAGCCTTCTTACCGTAAGAGGGTTTAATTTTTAACACAGTGCTTTTAGCTCCCCCTTGGTGAATCCTTGTCCACTGCTTTCCAATTATAAAGGCAAAGAAACCAGACAAACAGGTTTTCTTAGGTTTAAAGAAGAAAGGTCGAACTTCATTAAACTTAAACTCTAATTCCGTTAACGCCTACGGATACACGATGTGGTCACGCTAGCATGCAAACGCGATAAACACACATGCAGATAGAGACAGAAAAGAGCAGTAGAAATAAAGTGGAAAAGTTTGAGGCAATATCTGAAGATGGTTTTGGTTACTATTCTTTGAGCTCGCTGCAGAGTCCTTGATTGTAGGTAGGGGCTTTTCATTGGGGCCCAGTATTCTTCTTAAACCTCATTCGATGTAGGAGACTTTTCTCTCTTGAGGTTCACATCTTCAGAGGATTTGGAGTTCCGTGAGAAAGATGGGAGCAAACAGGAGAGGCTGTGGCGAGCCAGCCAGGAGAGGTCTTTTCAGTCCAGGAGCAAACAGTCTCGCTCTCAAACTGTCTGTGCAATTCAGAAAAACTCAGCATGCCCAACAGGTTAGTCATGTGACTAGCTGGTTTGCCTACATCTGTTTGTGGATTCTGCCATCTTAGCAGTCATCCTGGAATGTGAGCTTCCTCACCTTCAATGTCTGGTGATCAAAGTCCATTGTGGGTTGAATATGTCAGGGAATGGTCTTTTGTCTCCACAAGGACTGTCCGTTAGTATGTAAAATTTTTTTTCCAGCCACGGCTGATCTGTTTAACAACTCATTTCCTCGCTCCAGCAACAGTTAAAAATCAATGTTCATGTGACAAAATTAATATGCCTCATTCTTGGCAGGTTGCGGTCTGCATGACAATACAACTATCAGATATATAGCAATAGTCACTTTGGGATGTATCCAAGATATAAATATGATATAAATGCAAGTGGCTTTTTTCTATACAAAAGCACAACTATCCAAATAAGTGCAGCAAAATGTTTAGTACAATTATAGCAATATATGAAATGAAATGCAGGATACTTCAAATTGCAAGAAATCAAGCAGTAATATGTGATACAACACTATTTGAAGAACACAATCCATCTGAGTGCACCGTAATGGACAGAAAAAGGATGGAGAAGTATGTTACAGTTTTTCTACCCTTTTGCTTCGAGAATAGGTGTTCCTGGGGCAATGCACAGCAAAATCAATCCCATTTTCTATTACAAGCCCCAAAAGAGAAAAAAAATGGACAATTACCTGGTTTATATTTCTCTTACCCTGCTTTCTTCTATTTCTGCATCTGCTCAGCCAACTCCAATTGGCTAGGACTTTTCAAATCTCCTCCTCCTTCCTTCAACCAGGCCTTCTAATCACCTGTATTTTGACAGTGCCCTTAAACATGCCTGACCGCTTATCATAACTCTGCTCTCACTCCCCTAACATATCGCTTTCTCCCTTCTTCCCATGTTCCATCCCAAATAGGCTTCATAATAGCAGACAATTTTCTGCCAAATACGTGATCCCATGACTGAGCATATTTTCCCCTCACCTTCCCTCCTTCTAGACAGACTATTTCCTTTAGTATAGGTTTATTTGTTCACCATCTTAACTTCCAGATGTCCTACTTCAGGTAATTTCCTGTGCAGCTCATTCACTTCCTCGCACAGCAGAGTCCAGAATCGCAAATATTTTCATATGAGACAGTAGTTTAAGTGTACTTCCGCTAATCTGCTAAACTATATTTACTGCTCATCATGTGTTCTATATATTAGGAAGACAATATACAAATTGGTTTGGGTGCTTTGCTGATCAACCCTATCTACAACTATGATTCAGGCCCCTGTGTAGTTTACCACTATAACTCTTCCAATTTCTATTCTTACTTAGGCCTTTTACATGGTTTCAGTAAAGATCATAAAATTAAGAAACTTATTTCATCCTTCTCTTGCAAACAATGTAGTTCTCTGGTCTGAACTTGGATTTTAGCAACTTCAGACCTCAACTATGTATGTCTTCTGCTTTTTAGAAGCTGAAGTGCATTGGCCCAATAGTAGATGGGGAGGGGAATGAAGAAGAACGGAGACAGACTCACATTGCATGCCGTCAAAAAACAATTCTGGCAAGGGACAGCATTAATGGTTTTGCCTGGTTTCTTCTCTTTTCAGGTGTTTGTGCATCTGCTCTGTTTCCAGCATTTTTTGTTCTTTTAGATTCCCCACATACTTCTTTCCCATTTTCCTTGCCCTATAACTTGCTGTCTTTAACAATTGTTAACCACTTTTGTGTCTTCTTTCTGGATCACAGATAATCCACCAGTTTTCATTTTTATTGCATTCTAGCTTTTCAAAGTTTTTCAATCCATTATTTCTCATCTTCTCTCCCCTAGTGTTCAATTAAAGGGCTCACTAATCTTCTAATTCTGACAATATGCTAATCAATTTTTTTTTACAGATGCCGATATACTTTCAGAATTTTCTCTTTTTCTTATTTCAGATTCCTAACATTTGGAGATACTCTGTGAAATATGTTCTGAATTCTTAAGTATATTCATTATGGATAATTTAATTTAAATGCCAGTTATGAGTAAGATGCAGATGTACATCATTAAAATCTACTGAGCCAACAATGACAGTTTCTTCTTTAAATATTCGTTAATGTAAAGATTTTGTGTCTAGCACACATTTTTATCTTTGCTACATGTTGCTGTTTGGCTCAATGCAAAATAAAACTGAAGGTAGGAATGCACATCAAAAAAGTCAGGAGAGAGGCTGGAAAATTTCTAAGGATTATTGAAAACAACTATCCTCGAATGACATATCAGAAGCACCCATTCATACCAAAAAGATGAACCAATCAACTTTTCAACATAATTTTTCAGAGATATTTTCATGTCATTTCAGTGCTAAAAGAGAGGAGGGAGAGAGAAATAAAAACAAGGGGACCCATTTCAAATATGACAAATATTACAGCAGACAGAACCAATACTCTATGTTCAATTTACAATAAACTTTCTCAGTTGAAAACTCAAATCGTGGCTATTAGCATTTCTGTTAGAAGTGTTAGGACTGGATTGCAGAAAATTGCGGCCACCCTGCACGGGAGCTGCGTGCCGCGATTACACGATGTGCGGCACTCACTTGTCTTCGCACGCGCAATACAATATCTTAAGTGACCACCCACCATGTAATCATGGTGGCGCGGCTCCCGTGTGGGGCAGCTGTCATTTTCTGCATCTGCCACCACTCCCAGCAGCAGGACAACAAATTCCAGCTCAAAATATCAAAGGTGGAACCAATTACAAAGCAGTTAAAAACTTAAAATCCAATACAGCTAGACTTGAGAAAATCCCCTTTCCCAAATGCCCCTTCCTAAAGTCAGGTCAGGTCCATACCCTCCTCTCTACTCATTGGTAGCACGCACATTGGTCGGAAAAGGGATAGGCAATATCGGCTAAATGGTACAGTTCTACAAAGTGTACAAGGGCAGAAGGACCTTGGTGTGGGGAAGGTGGGGGGCGGGGTGGTTCATAGAAACATAGAATGGTTACAGCACAGAAGGAGGCCATTCGGCACAACTAGAGGATTGCATCCAGTTCTGGTCACCACACTTTAGGAAGGACGTGGCAGTCTTTGAGAGGGTGCAGAGGAGATTTACCAGAATGGTTCCAGGGCTGAAGGATTTTAGCTGCAAGGTTAGCTTGGAGAAGCTGGGGTTGTTCTCCTTGGAGCAAAGGAGATTGAAGGGAAGTTTGATAGAGGTGTACAAGATTATGGCAGGTTTAGACAAGATAAATAAAATCTGTTTCTATTAGCAGGTGATGTAAAGACTACAGGACATAGATTTAAGGTTTTGGGCAAGAGATGCAGGGAGGATGTGAGGAATAACTTTTTTTATGCAACGAGTGCTAATGACCTGGAACTCACTGCTAACAAGGGTGGTGGAAGCGGAGATGAAGACTCATCTCAAAAGGAAATTGGATGGGCACTTAAGGGAAATAAACTTACAGGGCTATGGGGACAGAACCGGGGAATGGGACTGATTGGATTGCTCAGTAGAAAGCCGGCATGGATGTGATGGGCTGAACGGCCTCCTCCTGTGCCTTTACGACTCTTTGGACTGAATTTTATCAGCCTGTCACAGGTCCTGGCAGCGGGACTAGATGAGGGCGGCGTTGCCATTTGTCAAGTGTGTGGCCAACAGACCACCATTTGAATGCAGGAGGAGCGGGGCCTGTCCAATTGGAGGACAGAAGCAGGCAGCAAGACCCCAAAGGCGCCATCAGTGGAGATGAACACAGGTGCTAGTGCCATATTTAAAGCGCTATCAGTCTTGCATAACCTGCTGCTTCACTAAGTGACTTTGCTGCTGATCCCCCTGGCTACAGTCCCTGTGCTTGTGTGCTGCTGTCCCCCGCCCACCCCCAGTCGGCATCCCTGTGCTGCTGACCGCCGCCCCCCACCCCCCGGCTGGAGTCCCTGTGCTGCTTATCACCCCACCGGCTGGAATCCCCGTGTTGCTGATCCCCCTCCTGGCTGGAGTCACTGTGCTGCTGATTCCCAACCCCCCGGCTGGAGATCCTGTGCTGCTGTGCTGTTGACCAAGGCCTCATAAGGCCAGGAGCTGACCCGAAGCCAAGAGGGACCATGTCAAATGGAAGACACCGGGCAGCCCACTGTTCAGCGGTGAAGCCCTGCGGATTCCCTTTCAGGCTATTGGCAAGGAGCTGAGGCAACAGTAGATAATGTCAGGTGCATGGCTGCATCGCAAAGACAGCCAGTCTTTTGTCCTAGCTTGCCCCTTACATGTCCCTTGAGAGCAGACATGAAGAGGGGGCATCCAGGAGCCCCATCAGGGACATAGGGCTGCCACCGGAACAAGTGTTCTAATGGTCTCTGTGGGAAGACTAACAGTGTCTCTCTTTCTGCTCGTAGGAGAAAATGGTCCACAACACTAGGGAAAGGGAGAAGACTGAAGGTGGGATACCGGACATCTGAGAACTGACCCTGGCGGAGGAGACGGCCCTGGGTGGCTGATCCATAGTAGATGGAGAGACTGCAGCGTCCACCCTAGAGAGTGAGGAGGCATTGTGATGTCATGTGTCGACCACTGGCCTTCTAGAAAACCACATCACGCATTTTTGGCATGGGCACATCCATGTAGCAGTAGCCTTAAATGTTCATGCAGGTCATGGCACCTCTGAGGGGAGATCGTCTGCTGTCGCCACTGGAATCTCATCACCAGGAGGAGGAAGAATTCTCAGAGGGTGCACCATCACACCAGCGTAGATACTTCCACCTTGGTGGGTATACTCTTGGGGTTTGATGCAGAGCACCATACATGCTTCCCGGCAGCTGCCAGAGGCCATAACTGGTGAGACCACTGACAGTTGGAGGACTGTAGGACGCCAGGCCAATGCTGAGCCCCAGCTGACGACAAGCCTCTGGTGTCAGCAGCATAGAACATGCTGGAGTTGCAGAGAGGGGTAAGGGAACAACTGGTGGAGTTGCCAGAGGCTATGTGCAGATGATGGAGGAGTCCAGCCATGCCATGAGTGCTGCCATGTCTCAGGTGTGCAAGCACATGGCTTCCTCCAAAAAAAGAGGTTGGCAACCCTCCTGGAGAGCCAGATCTCTGAGATGTGTGCAAACCTGCATACACTCACCTTGGCCATGAGTTTAAGAAAGCAGTGGCAAGGCGAGAGGGGGATAAGGCACCTGGTGTCTTCTCCAGGTCCTCGTCCGTCTATGGTCAACAGGCTGGTTTAAGTGATCCATGAAAGGGAGAAGAGGCTGACCTCCACATCTGGGGGCTCCCCTCAAGGCACTCCGAGTACAGACAGTGGCTCCTCAGCCCCTCTGCCAGTGACCCCAGCTGCAGTAGCTGCAACGACTGAGGAGGCTCCAGCACTTGCGTAGGAGCCCATCAGCCAGCCAGGGCCCTGCAGGCCTCCGGCAGCTTGAGGATGCCCACCAAACTCATCCCAGGCCATGGGGCAGCGTGTTCAGCAGCTTGCCTCCACCTCCACTGCCAGAAAGGGTGGGGGAAGCTTCGTAGAAGCTTGCGGAAGCGTGAGAAGAGCACCTAGATGCACTTGGGGTTTCTTGGGTATGTGCAACTTGGTCTTGTTATTGGGTATTGTTGAGAATCTCTCATGCTTTCCCTGCTGCTGTGTCAGATGCCACCTCCACGCATGCTTCTTCAATGGACTGCCAGTGCAGGGGCAGGCTGTGCCTAGGAACTCTCTCAGTTTTGTATATGTGCCTGGTGAGCCAGCACACAAGGCGGAGGAGTGTGATAAGAAAGAGAACACACGCGAAATACAAATGAGGTGAGTCTTAATCGAGTTTCCTTGAAACAGGCATCATGGTGGAAACCTGATGTGTATGAGATTGTCCCGAGCCTCCCTTGCATGTCTCTCAATGGCCCTTGGCTCAACAGGAGCTTCAACATCCCATGCTGCTTGCTCGACATCGTCCTCCACATCCTCCTTGTTGGATGAGGAATGGCGATCAATCATATCCTCGAGGCAAGGCTTCTCCCATCTGCAATGCTAGATTGTGCTGAGCATAGCAGACCACCGGGATACAAAAGACCCTTGGTGGAGTATACTGCAAGGCTCCACCAGATCGATCGAGGCACCAGAATCTCATCTTCAGCGGCCCAATGTCCTGCTCGATGGTCATTCGGGTGGATTTGTGACAGATATTGTACCTCTGCTCTGCTGCAGTGTGAGGATTCCTCATAGGTGCCAGTAGCCATGTCTTCAATGGGTAGCCCTTGTCCTTGAGAATTCATACCTGAAGGCGAGCAGGGGGCCGGAAAAGCTGTGCACCTGGGACGGCTGAGGTACTTAAGATGTTGTGGCTGCTTCCCGGGAAGTGGGCACAAACTTGCAGGAAACTTTCGGTGGTCGCAGACTAGTTGAACATTGATTAGATGGAATCCCGCCTGCTGATCAAGGCCACTTGCTACTCTGTGGGAACCATGATGGCCACATGTGTGCACTCAATGACACCTGTGGAAAACCAGCGATGGTGCCAAATCCGATGGCCCTCTCCACCTGACCGTCAGGGTCAGTCTGATACTGCACAGTTGCTGGCCATCTTGAAAAGGGCATTGGTCACCTCCTTGATGCTGCTGCGGGCTGCTGCCTGGGACTCCCCACAAGTCGCCAGTGGATCCCTGCAAACAGCTGTAGGTGTAAAAGTGATCTTCAGGCCCAGGGACACAGGATGTCCATCAAAGCCCATGGATCACAGTTCATCCGGCAGCATGGTGCATAAGTCAGTGACCGCTTCCCAGGAGAGCCGCAGTCTGCACTGACACTGCCTCTTGAACATCTGGAGGTAACTGAGGCATGTCTGGTACACACTCTGCCGCGGAAGGCTGCTGTGGCTCCCCTAGTCGACCTTCACCAGCTTGCTGAGCTGCCGCCTGGCCCCGCCTCCCTCTAAGCAGCACAGGGATCTATAAAGATTGGGTGTATGAAATTCATTTCAGCTGGCTGCTCCCCCTCCTGTGCACTGTTCCTGGAGAGATGACCTTGCCTTTGGAGCCTTCCCCTTGCCAATTCCCTCTGATAATAGGTTAATGCCCCTCTGTGCCACATTTGCCTCGAGGGCTGCACCCCCTCTGTCTCCGCCCACTCTTGCCTCGAGGGTTGCACCCTTCCCTCTGCGCCCAGCCCGACCTCAAGGGGAATGCCTGAGCGGTTAGTCAGTCATCATGATAAAGGACCAACATGTAGATTCCCAGCGGATGCTGGAAATCTGAAATAAAAACAAGAAATGCTGAAAACAAGAATGTGGCCTTGTCCAATCTACATCTTCTCCTTTGTTATCTCTTGCCCCACCCCCAGCTCACTTGCTTATAACCTTTGACATTTCTAATATTTGCTAGTTCCGAAGAAGGGTCACTGACCCGAAAAGTTAACTCTGCTTCTCTTTCCACAGATGCTGCCAGACCTGCTGAGCGGTTCCAGCATTTCTTGTTTTTATTTTATAGAGATTCCCAAAACTTTGTGAAATTGTTAGAGATGGATGCATTTCCCTACAAGAGAAACATTCTGAATCCCCTGAAGAGAAAGAGAAAGATCCTTATCGGCTGGAATCTTCTGTGATCGTTAGCTTGAAGGACAGATTTCATGTCACAGAATTCAGGTGGACGTTCTCTGAGAGTGTCATAAAATACAACAAGGCACATTTGTAATATACCATCTATAATACTGAGTATTGTAATTTTAAAGTTTCAATAGCATTAGACTATTCTGGATTATAGAAGGCTTGTCTGAGGCTAAAAATAAACACTGTTAGACACTGTTTAGACAGAAAGTGAGTTGTGTCCTTTTTGTTTTTATAAATCAAGAAATTTATTTATTTAGAAATACAGCACTGAAACAGGCCCTTCGGCCCACTGAGTCTGTGCCGACCATCAACTACCCATTTATACTAATTCTACACTAATCCCATATTCCTACCGCATCCCCACCTGTCCCCATATTCCCCTACCATCTACCTATACTAGGGGCAATTTACAATGGCCAATTTACCTATCAACCTGCAAGACTTTGGCTGTGGGAGAAAACCGGAGCACCCAGCGAAAACCCACGCGGTCACAGGGAGAACTTGCAAACTCCACACAGGCAGTACCCAGTCGCTGGAGTTGTGAGGCTGCGGTGCTAACCACTGCGCCGCAGGGAAATATATCTTCCCACTATATTAGACTGTGTATTGTATTTCAGTGGGATGCCCATTTAGTCTGATGGTCCTAAGGAGATAAATCATGTGGTGGCAAGTGATATGTTGCTGTAGCCAATGTACAGAAACAGAGTTCGCTATTGCCATCTCTTTCATGGTATCATTTGTTCATATTGTTCACATTTGTCCGTGTGGAAATGCAGCAAGACTTGGGACAGTACCCAGGCTTGGGCTGATAAGTGGCAAGTCACATTTATGCCACACAAGTGCCAGGCAATGACCATCTCCAGCAAGACAGAATCTAACCATCTCCCCTTGACATTCAATGACATTAACATCGCTGAATCCCCCACTATCAACATCCTAGGGGCTACCATTGACCAGAAACTGAACTGGAGTAGCCATATAAATACCGTGGCTACAAGAGCAGGTCAGAGGCTAGGAATCCTGCAGCAAGTAACTCACCTCCTGACTCCCCAAAGCCTGTCCACCATCTACAAGGCACAAGTCAGGAGTGTGATGGAATACTCTCCACTTGCCTGGATGGGTGCAGCTCCAACAACACTCAAGAAGCTCGACACCATCCAGGACAAAGCACCCCATCTACAAACATTCACTCCCTCCACCACTGACGCACAGTGGCAGCAGTGTGTACCATCTACAAGATGCATGGCAGCAATGCACCAAGGCTCCTTAGACAGCACCTTCTAAACCCGCGACCTCTACCAACTAGAAGGACAAGGGCAGCAAATGCATGGGAACACCACCACCTGCAAGTTCCCCTCCAAGTCTCACCATCCTGACTTGGAACTATATCGCCGTTCCTTCACTGTCGCTGGGTCAAAATCCTGGAACTCCCTTCCTAACAGCACTGTGAGTGTACCCACCCCACATGGATTGCAGCGGTTCAAGAAGGCAGCTCACCCCCACCTTCTCAAGGACAATTAGGGATGGGCAATAAATGATGGCCCGGCCAGCAATGCCCAAATCCCATGAATGAATTTAAAAAAAACATGTTGGGCACAGAAAGATGTATTTTGAATTATAGGGATAAAATGGTCATCTTTCAGATGTTACTGCTGACAGCGAACCTGAGGAAATTTCCAGTATAAAAACACAACAGCTGCGGCAGTTACCTTCCCATCGTGAATCTTTATCCCGAGGATAGACTGTGTAGTGCGTAGTGATACGGGAAACTGAAGAGGATGAAACACATCTTCTAGCACACACTCTTTTCAAAGAATGTAGACACCTGTGAACTGTAGATGAAACGCATGTTAAAATACAGATTTTTAACAAATACATTCTATATAATCGTTTTAAAATATTGCACTCCTCCACACAGCTACTAACTGACCAAGAATGTCAAGTAAGGAATAAAAACAAGAAATGCTGGAAATACCCAGCAGGTCTGGCAGCATCTGTGGAGAGCGAAGCAGAGTTAACATTTCAGGTCAGTGACCTTTCATCAGAACTGACAAATATTAGAAATGCAAAAGGTTTTAAGCAAGTAAAGCGGGGGTGGGGAAGAGATAACAAAGGAGATGTTGCTAGGACAGGGTCAGAGAGACTAACTGACCAGAAGGTCATGGAACAAAGGCAAACGATATGTTGTGCTGAAAGACAAAGCGTTAGTACAGAGAGAGTGTGAATTGACTGTAAAGCACAAAGCACGCCAAGCACAAACATTAAAAAAACCAAAACAGTGGGCAGGCACAGTAGAAACAAACTAAAAAAACTAAAACAACCAAATAAAAAAGGAAAAATAAAAAAAAATAACTAAACATAAAAAGGGGAGCTTGTCATGCTCTGAAATTATTCAACTCAATGTTCAGTCCGGCAGGCTGTAGCGTGCCTAATCGGTAAATGAGGTGCTGTTCCTCGAGCTTGCGTTGATGCTGGAACACTGCAGCAATCCCAGGACAGAGAGCAGCAGGGGGGGTGGGTGGGTGTTGAAATGGCCAGCAACCGGAAGCTCGGGGGTCACGCTTACGGACTGAGTGGAGGTGTTGCACAAAGAGGTCACCCAATCTGCGTTTGGTCTCCCCAATGTAGAGGATACCACATTGTGAGCAGCGAATACAGTACACTACATTAAAAGTACAAGTACATCGCTGCTTCACCTGAAAGTAGTGTTTGGGACCTTGGATAGTGAGGAGAGAGAAGGTAAATGGGCAGGTATTATACTTCCTGCGATTGCAGGGGAAGGTGCTGTGGGAAGGGGTCGAGGTGGTGGGGGTAATGGAGGAGTGAACGAGGGTGTAACGGAGGGAACGATCCCTTCGGAATGCTGACAGGGGAAGGGAGGGGAAGATGCGTTTGGTAGTGGCATCACGCTGGATGTGGCAGAAGTGGCGGAGGATGATCCTTTGGATCTGGAGGCTGGTGGGGTGGAAAGTGAGGACAAGGGTTACCCGGTCGCGGTTCTGGGAGGGAGAAGGGATGAGGGTAGAGGTGCGGGAAATGGGACGGTGACGGTTGACAGCCCTGTCAACCACAGTGGGGGGGGGGAATCCTCCGTTGAGGAAAAAGGAAGACATCAGAAGGACTGTCGTGGCAGGTAGCATCATCTTTACTTCTGTATTAATGTCAAGTAAGGAATCTGGGTTTGGTGTCAAATTACAATCCAAATTATACCTACACTTCGGAAGTCATACTGACCTAAAAAGGTTGCTTACCCTTTCTCTGAGTCCACCTCCAGGTCTCACTTACAGTTATACTTTTTTTTTTAAACACAAGAGTTGAGAATTATGTGCTGGCTTGTCAGAAAGTTCTGGAGATGAGGCATTCTGCCAAATGACTTTGGCAGTCTGCTCAGGGAACCCGACAGGATCCACCATCTCCTTTTCCTATAGGGCCTCGAGGACATTCCGTGCAGACCACTGCCTGATGGATTGGTGGTCAAAGGTGTTTTTCGCAGAAACTTTTCCATGAAGGATAGGTGGTACAGCATGGTCCAACTGGATGAAGATTTACGTGGCAATGTGACCAGACCCATCCTTCACAACACCGGGGACAGACAGAACCTCAGCACGTAGTGGTACTTGGTGTTTGCATATTGGGGCTCTACGCAAAGCTTGATGCAACCGTGCACGAAGGTAGTCATCAGGATGAGGGCGACGTTGGGTACATTTTTCCAACCCTTATTCAGAGGTTAGAACATCGCGTCCCTCCGGACCCGGTCCATTTTGGATCTCCAGATAAAGTGGAAAATGGCTCAGGTGACCAGCACGGCACAGGAGTGGGGTATGGGCCAGACCTGCGCCCCATACAGCAACAATGTGAGCGCCTCACACGTGATGACCAGGTTCTTACCCACAAATGGAGAGAGAGATCGCTGCTCCCACATGCTCAGTTTATGGTGTGCCCTGGCTCCTTCCAGGTTTTGGTGCATGTCCCGGCCCTTCCAAACCATATCCTCAGCACCTTCGGGTAGTCTGACCTGATGGTGAAGGGGACAAAGGATCGGTCGGCTCAGTTCCCAAAGAACATGGCCTCACTCTTGCCGTTGTTAACTTTGGCTCCTGAGGCGAGTTTGAACTGTTCACAGATGCTGATCAGTCTGCGAACAGACAGCAGATCAGAGCAGAAGACAGCGACATGACCCATATACAGGGAGGCTTTGACCCGAGTGCCTCCGCTGCCTGGGATTGTCACCCTTCTTATGCCCACATCCTTCCTAATGGACTCAGCAAAAGGCTCGATACAGCAAACAAACAAGACAGGGGAGAGAGGACAGCCCTCTCTGACTCCAGATTGGATTGGGAAACTCTCTGATTGCCACCCATTGATTGAGACTACGCTACTGATGTTTGTGTATAGTAGTTGGATCCAATTGCAGATTCCCTCCCCAAACCCTATTTTGGAGAGCACGCCCATCATGTAGGTGTACGATATCTTGTCAAAAGCCTTCTCCTGGTCCAAGCTGATGAGGCAGGTGTCCAGCCTCCTGTCCTGTACATAGGCGATCGTTTCCCTGATTCGCACGGTGAGAAGGGCCCTCCCCATCAGACCCTTCCTGCACACCCGGAGTCTCACCCCCTCCGCACGCTGCATCAAAGGTGGCTGTGGTAGGAAAGAGATGGTTGCTCACCTCCTTCTGGAATGCGTCTTTGCAAAGGAGGTGTGGAAAGAGGTACAGTGGTTTTTGTTGAGGTTCATCCCAAGCAACTCTGTAACACAGGAGTCTGTGCTCGACGGGCTGTCCCAGAGACGCACACCGAGATAAAAATCAACTGCTGCTGGAGGACCATCAATTCGGTGAGAGACGCTCTTTGGTCTGCCCGAAACTTGCTGGTCTTCCAGTGCAAAGAGTCGTCCACGACAGAGTGTTGCAGACTGGCACATTCCAAGGTCCAGGACTATGTGCTGAAGGATGCACTAAAGCTTGGGGCAGCCACTGCAAAAGCTCAATGGGAAAAGACCACAGTGTAAGGTCCTCCCGCCAGAGTGAATCGAGGGGCTGGACCCATGGAAAACCACGTGGGCTGTGTACACCAAATATGGTTTTGCTGTAAAATGTACATTGTATGTAAAATGGAATGGAAGGGTTGTGAGGCAACTCATTCCTGTATTGAAGAAAACTGTTTCCCTTTGCACTTTCTGGAGTGTCAACTTGGTGCTATTTTAAACTGTTTTGTAATGCATTCTTTAGATTTCTATGAATAAAGTATATTTTTGGGAAAAAAAATTATGTGCTGGGGGATGCGCTAAAGCTTGGGACAGCCACCGCAAAGGCTCAACGGGGAAAGGTCACTGTGTAAGGTCCTCCTGCCATAGTATACCGAGGGTCTGGAACAGTGTAAAACCCCTCAGGGTCTATGCACCAAAATATGTTTCTGCTGTGTAATGCAAATGTTCATTGCATGTAAAATGGAATGGTAAGAGTTGTGAGGGAACTCACGCTCTGTATCGAAGGAATCCGATCTCTACTGCACTTTCTAAAATGTCAAGTTTGAACTGTTTTGTAATTTAACAGATTTTTATAAAATGTCAAGTTTGAACTGTTTTGTAATTTAACAGATTTTTATAAAATGTTTATTTTTGTAATAAAAAAAAGTTGAAAACAGCAAAGCCGCTCTGGAAGGAGATGCAGTGTTTTTTGTCACATTTCATCGCTAGCAGCTCCGTAACGCAGGACTCTGTACTCTACAGACTGTTCCCAGGAACGCACACTGAAATGAACATCAACTCCTGCTGGAGGACCATCAACTTGGTGAAAGTCGCACACCGGTCTGCCTGAAACTTGCTGGTCTTCTAGTGCAAAGAGTTGTCCAAGACCGAGTGTTGCAGACTGGCACATTCCAAGGTTCATGAGAGATGCACTAAAGCTTGGGGTAGCCACCACAAACTCTCAATGAGGGAAGGCCACTGTGGAAGGTCCTCCCACCATAGTATACCAAAGGAATGGAACCTGTGTAAAACCCCTCGGGCTATATGCACCAGAGAATGTTCTTGGTTTGTAATGCAAATGCATACTGTATATAAAATGGAATTGCAAGAGTAGTGAGGCACCTCACGTTCTGTATCAAAAGAAACTGATTTTTATGAACTATCCAATTTGAATGTTTTTTTAATGTATTTTTACAAGTTTTTAATGAATAAAGTATATTTTTGGAAAAAAGTTCAGAACAGTAATACAAAATGAAAATTTCTTCAACACGGGCATAAACATCTGTAACTGAGGTTTAACTGCAGTCATTTTTCATTCAAAAACATTTTCTTTTAAGACTTTATATCAGAAGACACCTTTCGTTTTCTCCTCGCCCTCCCCCACCCCATTCAGTGGCACTGGGCATTACTGCATTAACATACCAAAACACATCAATTTGTTTTTTCCCCACATGAACCACAAACACGTTAGCAGTCCTTGTAAATTCAAGGCACACTCCAAGTAAAATATCAATATTCTTGGTAATTCAGTAATTTACTTCCAAGTACAAATAAAATGCAGGGTGGCCAGTTCCAGTTTCACGGGAGTACAAAAAAGTTTTGGATTTGTTTAAAATCTACATCATGAAAATAAAAACATTTAATTGTTCTTGAACTTGCTGTTGAATTGAACAGACGCCACCTAGCATTCAATCTTAACTGCAATTCTGCTAACCTAAAAGTCAGACAGTAGCATTAACCTTTGACACACTTCCAACCACAGCAGTGTGACAACAAACAAGCTCTTTGCATTCCAAAGTTCATCAAATATGTGGATGTTATGACATGTACGTTATAAAAATACTGCCTTAGTTATGATTCAAATGACAGTTTACTTTATTGTAACTTCCAAACCATGAGACATGTATTTTTATACTACAGTGTGAGCAGTAGATATTGCCTAACACAATTTTTGCTAATTTTACGGTTGGGCAGATCATTCACATTGGCTGTATATGACATCCTCAACCTTTGCCCTACATTCAGGCATTAGGAAGAGACGCACTGAAGACAACCTTTGAAAGGGATGATGTAGTTGAGGGGTCAAAAGATACAATCTATTTTGGCTAGAATTAAGGAACATCAGAAAAGTTTTAACACTACTGGGTGTATATAAGCCACCAAAGTGGGAAGGAGACAGAGGAGCAAATTTACAGACAAATTGCAGAAAGACACATTAACTATAGGGTAGTGAAAATGGGGGACCCTCAATTATCCTAGTAGAGACTGGGATAGTAACAGTATAAAGGGGCAAAGAGGGAGAGGAATTTCTGAAATGTTTTTGAGTATTTTTGTGATCAGTATGTTTCCAGCCCAACGAGGAAGGAAGCAGTGCTTTGAATTCTGGAGAACGAAGTGGGACAAATGGAGCATGTTTCAGTGACAGTGCATTTGGGGACAGTAATCAGAATATCAGCTTTAGAATAGTTATGGACAAGTACAAGGAACAATGAAGCATAAAAATACTTAACCTGAAGTTGGCTAACTTCAGCGAGTTAGAAAAAGGATCTGGCTCAGGTGAACTAGTCAGCAAAACATAACTGAATAATGGGAGGCCTTTAAATAGGAGATAGCTCGGGTACAAAGTAGATACGTTCCCAAGAGGGGTAAATGAAGGGCATCCAAAGCTACAGCTCCTAGGATGACTAAAGATATGAAAATTAAAATGAAATAGAAAAATGATGTTTATGACAAATGTAAGATTGATAATACAGTACAGAACCAAAATGAAGTCTGAAAATATAGAGGAGGTATAAAAAAAAGGGGGCAAAGAGAGAGTATGAGAATAGATTAGCAGCTTACATAAAAAGGGACCCAAAAGTCTATTTTACAAACAGTAAAACTGTAGTTAGTCAAAGGAACAGTGAGGCCGATTAGGGACCAAAAAGGAGATCTTCTTGTGGAGGCAGAGGTACTAAATGAGTATTTAGCATTTGTCTTCAGTAAAGAGGGTGCTGCTAATGTAGAAGGAGGGTAAGGAGTGGCGATATTGGATAGGGTAAAAATTGATAAAGAGGAGTTACTTAAAAGGGTGATAGTCCTCAAAGTAGAAATGTCAGCCGGCCCAGATCGGATGCATCATAGATTACTGGGGGACGCAAGGCAGGAAGCTGCAGAGACTTTGACCACAACCTTCCAATCCTCCTTAGATATGGAATGGTGCCAGAGGACTGCCAATGTTACACTCCTGTTCAAAAAAAGAGAGGGGGGGTAAATCCAGCAACTACAGGTCAGTCAGCCTGTGGAGGTAATAATCTGGCACAAAATTAATTGGTACTTGTAGAAATATGGGCTAATTAATGAAAGTCAGCATGGATATGTTAAAGGCAAATCCTGTTCAACTCATTCAATCGAGTTCTTTGATAAAGTACGCAGGGCATAATTTCAACAATTTCTGATGACACGAAACTCAAATGCAACAGTGAGGAGGATAGTAACAAACTTCAGGATATAAACAGACTGGTAAAATGGGCAGACACATGTAAATGAAATTTAACGCAAAGAAGTGTGAAGTGATATATTTTGGTAGAAATGAGGAAAAGCAATATGAACGAAATGAAACAGAAACACCTAGGGGTGTATGAACATAAAGTTTTGAAGGTGGCAGAACAAATCGAGAATGTTTAAAAAAAAGCATATGGGATCCTTGGCTTAATTACTGTATGTATAGAGTAAAAAACAAGGTAGTTACGATAAACCTATGTAAAACAATGCTTAGGCCACAGCTGGAGTATTGTGTTCAATCTGGACACCACACTTTAGGAAGAATGTCAATGCCTTGGAGAGCTTGTGGAAGAGATTTATCAGAATGGTACTGGGGTGAGGGACTTCTGTTGTGTGGAGAGACTGGAGAAGCTGGTACTGTTTTCCTTCAAGCAGAGAAGATTTAGAGATTTGATAGAGATGTTCAAAACATGAGTAGTTTTAATTGAGTAAATGAGGAGAAACTGCTTCCAATGGCAGAAGAATCGGTAACCAGAGGGTACAGCTATAAGATGATTGGTAATTGAATAAAAGACAACGTGAGGAGATTTGCTTAGAGTGGTTAAATCATCTGGTCTGGATGACTTGTATCACAGGTTTGTAAAAGAACTGGGAGTGGAGATAGTGGAAGGGCTTGTCATAATCTTTAAACCTTCTCTAGATACAGGGGAGGTGCCAGAGGTCTGGAGAGTAGCAAATGTGATACCTTTATTCAAGAAAGGGTGTAAAGACATTCCTAGTAACTACAGTTTAACAAGTGTGGTGGGTAAGGTTTTAGAAACAATAATCAATAAACAACAATAACAATAACTCCCACAGGGGATGCTGAGACCAAGTGGGCCCACATCAGAGACGCCATCTATGAGTCAGCTTTGACCACCTACGGCAAAAGTGCGAAGAGAAATGCAGACTGGTTTCAATCTCATAATGAAGAGCTGGAACCTGTCATAGCCGCTAAGCGCATTGCACTTTTGAACTACAAGAAAGCCCCCAGCGATTTAACATCCGCAGCACTTAAAGCAGCCAGAAGTACTGCACAAAGAACAGCTAGGCGTTGCGCAAACGACTACTGGCAACACCTATGCAGTCATATTCAGCTGGCCTCAGACACCGGAAACATCAGAGGAATGTATGATGGCATGAAGAGAGCTCTTGGGCCAACCATCAAGAAGATCACCCCCCTCAAATCTAAATCGGGGGACATAATCACTGACCAACGCAAACAGATGGACCGCTGGGTTGAGCACTACCTAGAACTGTACTCCAGGGAGAATGCTGTCACTGAGACTGCCCTCAATGCAGCCCAGTCTCTGCCAGTCATGGATGAGCTGGACATACAGCCAACCAAATCGGAACTCAGTGATGCCATTGATTCCCTAGCCAGCGGAAAAGCCCCTGGGAAGGACAGCATTACCCCTGAAATAATCAAGAGTGCCAAGCCTGCTATACTCTCAGCACTACATGAACTGCTATGCCTGTGCTGGGACGAGGGAGCAGTACCCCAGGACATGCGCGATGCCAACATCATCACCCTCTATAAAAACAAAGGTGACCGCGGTGACTGCAACAACTACCGTGGAATCTCCCTGCTCAGCATAGTGGGGAAAGTCTTTGCTCGAGTCGCTCTGAACAGGCTCCAGAAGCTGGCCGAGCGCGTCTACCCTGAGGCACAGTGTGGCTTTCGTGCAGAGAGATCGACTATTGACATGCTGTTCTCCCTTCGTCAGATACAGGAGAAATGCCGTGAACAACAGATGCCCCTCTACATTGCTTTCATTGATCTCACCAAAGCCTTTGACCTCGTCAGCAGACGTGGTCTCTTCAGACTACTAGAAAAGATCGGATGTCCACCAAAGCTACTAAGTATCATCACCTCATTCCATGACAATATGAAAGGCACAATTCAACATGGTGGCTCCTCATCAGAGCCCTTTCCTATCCTGAGTGGTGTGAAACAGGGCTGTGTTCTCGCACCCACACTTTTTGGGATTTTCTTCTCCCTGCTGCTTTCACATGCGTTCAAATCCTCTGAAGAAGGAATTTTCCTCCACACAAGATCAGGGGGCAGGTTGTTCAACCTTGCCCGTCTAAGAACGAAGTCCAAAGTACGGAAAGTCCTCATCAGAGAACTCCTCTTTGCTGACGATGCTGCTTTAACATCTCACACTGAAGAGTGCCTGCAGAGACTCATCGACAGGTTTGCGGCTGCCTGCAATGAATTTGGCCTAACCATCAGCCTCAAGAAAACGAACATCATGGGGCAGGACGTCAGAAATGCTCCATCCATCAATATTGGCGACCACGCTCTGGAAGTGGTTCAAGAGTTCACCTACCTAGGCTCAACTATCACCAGTAACCTGTCTCTAGATGCAGAAATCAACAAGCGCATGGGTAAGGCTTCCACTGCTATGTCCAGACTGGCCAAGAGAGTGTGGGAAAATGGCGCACTGACACGGAACACAAAAGTCCGAGTGTATCAGGCCTGTGTCCTCAGTACCTTGCTCTACGGCAGCGAGGCCTGGACAACGTATGCCAGCCAAGAGCGACGTCTCAATTCATTCCATCTTCGCTGCCTTCGGAGAATACTTGGCATCAGGTGGCAGGACTATATCTCCAACACAGAAGTCCTTGAAGCGGCCAACACCCCCAGCTTATACACACTACTGAGTCAGCGGCGCTTGAGATGGCTTGGCCATGTGAGCCGCATGGAAGATGGCAGGATCCCCAAAGACACATTGTACAGCGAGCTCGCCACTGGTATCAGACCCACCGGCCGTCCATGTCTCCGCTATAAAGACGTCTGCAAACGCGACATGAAATCGTGTGACATTGATCACAAGTCGTGGGAGTCAGTTGCCAGCATTCGCCAGAGCTGGCGGGCAGCCATAAAGACAGGGCTAAATTGTGGCGAGTCGAAGAGACTTAGTAGTTGGCAGGAAAAAAGACAGAGGCGCAAGGGGAGAGCCAACTGTGCAACAGCCCCGACAAACAAATTTCTCTGCAGCACCTGTGGAAGAGCCTGTCACTCCAGAATTGGCCTTTATAGCCACTCCAGGCGCTGCTTCACAAACCACTGACCACCTCCAGGCGCGTATCCATTGTCTCTCGAGATAAGGAGACCCAAAAGAAAGAAAACAGGACATAGATAGACTTGCAAAATGGGCAGACAAGTGGCAGATGGAACTTAATATAGAGAAGTGAAAGGTGGTGCAGAAGGGTTAGAGACAAGATACACTTAATGGCGCAGTGCTAAACAGTGTGCAGGGACAAATGGACCTGGGGATTCATACGCATAGAACTTTGAAGGTGGCAGGGCACACTGAGACAGTAATTAGCAAAGCATATGGTATCTTGGGCTTCATAAAATACTGAGTAGAAAAGCAAGGAAGTTTTTTTTTAGATTAGAGATACAGCACTGAAACAGGCCCTTCGGCCCACCGAGTCTGTGCCGACCATCAACCACCCATTTATACTAATCCTACACTAATCCCATATTCCTACCAAACATCCCCATCTGTCCCTGTATTTCCCTACCACCTACCTATACTAGTGACAATTTATAATGGCCAATTTACCTACCAACCTGCAAGTCTTTTGGCTTGTGGGAGGAAACCGGAGCACCTGGAGAAAACCCACGCAGACACAGGGAGAACTTGCAAACTCCACACAGGCAGTGCCCAGAATCGAACCCGGGTCCCTGGAGCTGTGAGGCTGCAGTGCTAACCACTGCGCCGCCCTGGTTATGCTCAACCTGTAAAAACTCTGGTGAGGCCACAACTGGAGGATTGCTTTTCAGTCCAGTTCAGGTCACCACACTTTAGGAAGGATGTGAGGGTCCTTGATAGGATGCAGAGGAAATTTACCAAAATGGTTCCAGGGATGAGGGATTTTGCCTGCAAGGGTAGGTTGGAGAAGCTGGGGTTGTTCTCTTTGGAGCAAAGGAGATTGAGGGGAAATTTAATAGAGGTGTACAAGATTATGACACATTTAGAGAAAGTAGACAAAGAATAGCGGTTACACTTCATTGATCGTACAAGGACTACAGCATGCAGATTTAAGGTTTTATGTAAGAGATGTAGGGAAATGTGACGAAGAACTGTTTTTTACACAGCAAGTGTTAATGACCTGGAACCTGTTGCGTACAGGGTGGTGGAAGCTGAAACAATCAATGATTTCAAAAGAAAATTGGATGGGCGCTTGAGGGAAATAAACTTGCAGGACTACGGGAATGAAAGGTAATGGGACTGGCTGGATTGTTTTACAGAGAGCCGGCAGGGGCTCTAAGGGACAATTGGCCGCCTTCTGTGCCGTAAATAACTATGACTGAACTGGTTTAGATGACTTTAAAAAGACGATGTACCACGCTGTAATTTAAATGTCAATTAGTCTTGGCACCTTTGCTGTCAGAGGCCGATCTTTATTTTGCTGGGAGAGGGCCTCTTACCTCGAGCTGGAAACCGGTAACCTGCAGACCACATTCCGAAACCGCCTTAAAAACAATATGGCGCACACTGTATAATCCCTCAACCCCCGGTCACTGCTCCCGTTCTGGCACACCTCCCTCGTCTTCGTCCCCAGGTCAGTGAACAAAGCGTCACAACAGCCGCCAAATGGTACAAAGCCCTCTGGGAAATGCAGTCCACGGGAGGTGAAGAAATGATCACGTGCTCCTACAGGGCCCTGTTCGCGCCGCGCATGCTCACTCGCTTCAGCACCGTCACCGTACAGATGACAATCTACCTGTGGTGACGTCAGTGTCACTATGGCTGCAACTCAGTAAAAGCGGTTGAACGGGAAAGTGGAGGGAGGGAAGTAACGTCTTGTACAAAGTCTCCCCAGCTCTTTAAAATTAATGCAGAATCTTTCTTTTTACACTTCATTTTCACTATTATAGTGATCAATATTTGAGTTTCCCGCCTATTTCCATCTAGCATTAACCAACTTCATCTCTGCCTCAACTCATCTGCCGCAAAACCCTCATTCATGTTACCTCTGCTACCTCTAGACTTAATTATTCCAACGAAAACAGAAAGTGCCGGAAATACTCAGCAGGTCTGGCAGCATCTGTGTAAAGAGAAACGGAGTTAATGTTTCAGGTCTGTGACCCTTCATCAGAGCCCAGCTGTTCTGATGAAGCATCACACACCTGAAGCGTTAACTCTGTTTTTCTCTGCAAAGATGCTGCCAGACCAACTGAGTATTTCCAGCACTTTCTGTTCTCTTTTCAGAGTTCCAGCATCTGCAGTATTTTGCTCTTAATTATTCCAGTGCTCTCCTGGTCTACCTCCCATCTTCCATAAACTTGAGCTCATCCAGAACTCTATTGCCTGCATCCTAACTCAAACCAAGTCCTGTTCATCACCTCTGTGCGCACTGACATACACTGGTTCCCAGAATGGCAAAGCCTCAATTTTAAAATTCTCATCTTTGTTTTCAAATTCCTCCATAGCCTCACCCCTCCCTATCTCTGTAACCTCCTCCAGCCCATGAGACTTCGAAATCTCTGCACTCACACTACTCAAGTGCCAGGCAGTGACTATCTCCAACTAGGCAGAATCTAACTATCTCCCATTGATAGTCAATGGCATTACCATAGCTGAAACCCCCACCATCACTGCCCAGGGGAGTTAACATTGACTATAAACTTAACTAGACCAGTCATATAAATACCATGGCTACAAAAGCAAGTAAAAGGCTGGGAATTCTGTAGCATATGACTTACCTCTTGACTCCCCATATCTTGTCCACCATCTACAAGGGACAAGTCTGGAAAATGTTAGAATCCTCTCCACTTGCCTGGATCAGTAAGGCTCCATCAACACCCAAGAAGCTTGTCACCATCGAGGGCAAAGCACCCCGCTTGATCAGCATCCCATCCACCACCTTAAACATTTATTCCCTCCATCACCAGCGCACAGTGGCAGCTGTGTGTACCATTTACAACATGCATTGCTGCAACTCACCTTGGCTTCTTTGACTGCACCTTCCAAACCCATGACTTCTATCACCTAGAAGAACAAGGTCCGCAGATGTACGAGAACAACACCACCTGCAAGTTCCCCTCCAAGTCGCACATCATCCTGACTTGGAACTATATTGCCTCTTCTTCACTGTCGCTGGGTCAAAATCCTGGAACGCACACCTTAACAGCAGTGTGGGTGACTGCAGCAGTTTAAGAAGGCAGTTCACCATCACCTTCCCAAAGGCCAATAGGGATGGGCAATAACTGCTGTCCTTGTCAGTGACACCCACATCCCATGAATGAATTTTTAAAAAACCTCTCCAATTCTGGCCTCTATGCATCTCCAATTTTAATTGCTCCACTGTTGATGGCTTTGCCTTCAGCCCTACAATTCCCTCCTTGAACCTCTATGCCCTTTTATCCTTTAAAACGCTGCTTAAAACCTACCCCTTTGAACAAACTTTTGGTCTTCTGCCCTAACATCTCCTTTAATGACGTGGTATCAAATTATGTTTGATAATGTCCTGTGAAGCCTTGGGACATTTTACAACGTTAAAGGGAGTGAGGGGAGAGGGAGGGAAGTGGGGGGGAGGAGAGAGGGAGGGAAGTGGGGGGGAGGAGAGAGGGAGGGAAGTGGGGGGGAGGAGAGAGAGGAGGGGATAGGGGGAGGGGAGGA